>NC_069735.1:2055120-2275120 GCF_027358585.1 Pangasianodon hypophthalmus
AGAAGAAAGAAAAAGGAAGAAGGAAAGAGAAATGGGGAAAGATGGACGGAAGGAGGAAAGAAAGAAAGAAAGAAAGAGGAGGATAGAAAAAGAGAAAAGAAGAGCTACAGGAAGGGAAGAAAGACAGAAGGAAGAAAGAGAGAAGGGAAGGGGAAGAAAAAGAGAAAAGGAGGCATTATGGAATAAAGAGAGAAAAGGGAAGAAAGAAAGACAGGAAAGTAGGAAAGGATAGGAAAGAAATAGAAATGAAGAAAGAAAGCCAAAGAAAAAGAAGGATGACAGGAAAGAAAGAGAAAAAGGAAAGAGAAAGAAAGGGGAAAGAGAAACAAGGGAAGAAAGACAGAAGGAAGGAATAGAAAGTGAAAAGGAGAATAGAAAGTGATAGTGTTATGGAAGAAAGAGAAATGAGGAAAAAGATGGAAGGAAGAAAAAGAAAGAAAGAAAAATAAAGAAAAAGAAAGAAAGGGGAAGAAAAAGAGGGGAGAAAGAAATAAAAAGGAAGAGGAATAAAGAGGAGGGCAGAAAAGAGCAGAAGGAAGAAAAGGAGAAGCAAGTAAGAGAAATGAGTAAAGAAACAAAAATGGGAGAAAGAGTGAAGAAAATATAGAGAGAATAAGGGAAGGATAGGGGGAAAAGAAGAGAAAATGAAGGAAGAGAGGAAAGGGAATAAGGAAATAGAAATAAAAACAAAGAAACAAAAGGTTGAGGGAAAGAAAGAAAAGTAAAAGCAGGAGGAACATGAAAGAAATGTAGGAAGAAAGGAACATGGGAAAGTAAGAAAGAGGACAAACAAAGCAAGGAGAAAGAAAGAAGGGAGGAAAAAGAAAAAAATGTAAAGAAAGTAAATACAAAATGAAGCTGGACAGGAATGTGGATGTTAAGTGTTTTAAGCAAAATTAATTCTATAGTCATGTAGTTAATAATAATAATAATAATAATAAATGAATGAATGAAACTCGGAGAAAGTTAAACCTGCTGCTGATGGACTGTAAAGTGTGTGTGTGTGTGTGTGTGTGTGTGAGAGAGAGAGATTGAATCACTTTCTCGTCACTCCTGACATCAGTGTGTTTAAATCCTCTCTGTGCAGGCGTGTGTGTGTGTGTGTGTGTGTGTGAGGGTCAGCGATGCTGACGCTGGCGAGTAAGCTGAAGAAGGAGGAGGGTGTGAGAGCGACCGGAGCGGCGTCAGGCTCCAACGAAGCCCCACACAGAGTGTCCATACGAGACCGGCTTCTTATCAAAGGTACCGTCTGATTGGTTCCCGTCAAATTCTAAATAAAGTCCACGCTCTGTCTCGCTAACTCAAACACTCGGATGTTAAACTCATCTGTTGTTTGGGAATCGACTCCAAAGCTTTAGGGCTGGCTTTTAGTATTCGGCGTCTGGATTCAGTGAGTCAGTGAATCAGAGAGTCGACTCTTTTTGGGACTCCAAAAATATTTCACCAAAATGAGGTTTACTTTCTAACTTGGCCTTGGCATCTGCCCGCAAAGATCACCTTGGTTTAGGAGCCAGAAAGAAAAGAAAGGGAAAGGAAAGAAAGAACGAGAAATGAGTAGAGAGAATTATGGAAGAAAGTAAGAAAGAGGAAAGAGTGAAGAAACAAAACGAAAGAAAGAAAGGCTGAAAGAAACAAAGAAAGAGAGTGAAAGAAGGGAAAAGGAAAGAAGAAAGAAATGAGGGAAGGAAGGTAAAAAAAGAAAGAAAAGAGAAGGGGAAATATGGGACAAAAGTGTGAAGGAGAAAAACAAAATATAAAAAAAGAAAGAAGGGAAAAGGAAGAAAGAAATGGGTAAAGAAAGAAACAAAAACAGAAGGGGAAATAAAAGAAAGAAATTGGAAGAAAGAGGAGGAAAAAGAAAGAGTAATAAGTAAAGAAGGAAACAAGAAAGTAAGAAATGGGAAAGGAAAGAGAAAAAAAGAAGAAAGAGAGAAATGAGTGACGAAATATGAAGGATGAAAGAAATGAGGGAAGGAAGGAAGAAAGGAAGAAAAAAGAAGGGGAAATGAAAGAGAAAGAAATTAGTGAAAAGGAAGAAAGAAAAATGGGTAAAGAAAAACAAAAAAAGAACAGGAAAGAAAGAAATAAAGAAAGAAAGAAATATAGAAAGAAATGGGAAGTAAGAGGAGGGAAAAATGGGTAAAGAAAAAAAGTAAGAAATAAAGGGAAGGAAAGAAAGAAATGAGGAATGAGAGAAACAGAAGAAAGTAAAAAATGAAAAAAAAAGGGAAAGGAAAAAAGAGAAAAAAGAAAGAAAGAATGAAAGAAAGAAGGGAAAAGGAAGGAAGAAACAAATGGAAAGGAAAGAAAAAGAAAGAAACGACAAAAGAGAAAAGGAAAGGGGACAAATGAAAGCGAGAAAGAAAGAAATGTACGAAGAAAGTAAAAATGATAAAAACAAAGCAGAACAAAAGAAGGGAACGGAAGGAAACGTAGGAAAAAAACGTTTCCGTATCATTTCGGGGAAATTTATGTTTGGTTTTGAAGTATCAGTGTATGTTACTGACGGAAAGAAAACATTTTTGGTCAAAACCCGATGTTGTGTCTCTTTTTTTTGTTGTTGTTGTTTGTTTTCCAAAAAAGGAAATGTTTTTATTTACTTTCTAACCTTGCCTGTTGGTTTAGGAGCGATAAATACAGTCAGTCTGCTTAAAGACGCCTAAAACCTGGCTAGCTAACACTCACACACTGAACGTTGTTGGATAGCTATGCGTCATAGCAAACTTAACGTAAGCCTAATCCGTAGCCGAAATCGTTAATAACGCAATAAGCCACGAGTGTTACAGTAATTTTATTACGAACGATCACCATAATGTTCGCCATTGTGTTGCTTACTTTGTTTATAAAATGGCGACAAGAACGATATGATAAGTAATTTAATGTATTATTACATGTAATGTAGTCTGTTAACAGTAGGTTTAGGTTGCTAAGCAACACAACAGGCAAAGATTACATTGTCACTCATGCTGAAAGGTAGATAAAGAAATATCACGATTATTGGGAGTCATTTGTGTAGCAGTTGTAGCCATTTAGCTCTGTCAGCCTGAGTTATAGTGCATGTGTATCATGTGGTGGCTAGAAAAAGGAGCTCTATTTATAACAGCTAAAGATGAGCAGACTCTTTAATAGCATTACCGGTTACTTACCAGTAACTCCAGACACACTCGGAGAGGCCAAAAATTGTTCAATTACCCAGGATCTCTATAAGCATCTTGTATAATGCAGTTCTGCTAAGTGGTGTTTAATTCAAGCTTCTTGTTCTTTGGCTGTGAAAATCATCTGTATTTACTCAGAAGCTTGTAAAAGCCTCATTTTAACAGGAATCTGTTTGTTGCACATGACTGAAATTAATTCTCTCCGCTTTGATTTCTGTGTGCAGAAGTTGCAGACCTCGAGGCAAATCTTCCTAGTGAGTAAAGCCATTCATTTATATTTATATTTATTCATTTGCCAGGCACTTTTCTCCAAAGTGATTTACAAACGAGGCAGAATACGGATTATATGTCTAGCCGACAGCGATACAGAGAGTGTTTTTCAGTAGCTGAACAAAAACAAATGAAGAACAGAGAAAGACGTGACTAAACTCAAAGGACACAATGCAGGGGTTGGAATAACTTAATACTCAGGAGTGCTTCACATACATTAGTCACAAAGCAGGTAAGCTATAGGTTGCTAATTATAAATATCACCTTCCAACAAAGTCTCGCAATGACTGTATTATTTGTTATAAGTACTGTTGTCATACAACCATAATGGCCAGGTGTGGTGAACATCACCTGGGTGAGGTATTCCACAATGTCATGAGGAATGAACCCACCTTAGAACTGACTGGAGGGGTGTTCTGAGATGCCTGCTACACTCAGACCACTGAGAAGTGTGGTGCTAAACTTGTAGAACCTGGAGAAGGTGCATGGTGACGGCCAGGGAGAAGCAACTCAGACTTCCTGTAGCATGAGGATGAGATGCTCCTTGTTGGGGGAGCAGTTGGGATTGTAGGCCATGGTATTGATGTCCATCACCCAGTGTGCCAGACTCTGTTTAGACAGGGAGATCCTCGTGTCTTTCCTCCAGTCTGATAGTACCACAGGGCGTGTACTGGATATAACTCTGCAGGTTGACCTTGATCGAACGCTGCAAGGTCAACCATTTAGTTTAAAAAAAAAAAAAGTGGGTGATATGACCTTGTTCAACCACAGGGTCACGCTTGAGTCATCTGGTCACCACTGCATGCAAGGTGATCTGATTGCCAGGGCTTGCAGTTTGCTCACTCTTTATTCTGAGGTTTTGGCCAGCAGAAAGGCAGAGGCAGAGACACCCGTTTCAGTTCGACATCCTGCATGGGCTCTTAAGGAGAGGCCTTACGGGAGTCCAGCACAAAGGGGAAGATCCCCTGCAGTGGCAGACAAAGGCGTCTTGCTCCCTCAAGAAAGGTTGCGATAAGTTTACAAGCCCCCAGTGAGACACTATCTATGGTGCCGTGATGTGCTGCAGTGGCCACTGCATCTATTTTTAGTGTAGATGTAGACTTTCTGCTGTGTAGCAGACCCTGTTGGAAGGCTAGTGCTCTAGCGACTGGGCAGTGCCCTGGATCCAAGTGATGGGGTGCGCGCCATTTGTGGATCAGTTTCCAGTCCTCAACTTGCACTTCACTCTGAGTGGCCAAACCTACAGGTGCAGGTGACTTGACTGAGGGTGCCGAATCATTCCGTCCATTTGAGACAACAGGTCTGTTTGGGGAGGATGTTGCCAAGGTGGGAGCCCACTAGTTTGAGCAGCATATGGCCTAGAGACCAGGGTCTCACTGACCAATTTGGGGCCACAAGCAAGACTCTGTGGCCTAATCGCTGAATTCGCTCCTATGTTGGATTCAGAATCAGCGTATGAGGCAGAAATGCATTCACAGTACAGTGAGGCCTGTCATAGGGTAGTCTGTCCTGATCTAGCAGTTTGTTTAGCTCCACTATGTAGAACCACAGATGCCAGTGAGTGTATTTGGCATTGGCAAAGAGACCTATCTTGCCAGTCTTCTCCCTGGACTGGAACACCACTTCTGGGTGCAGACTCCACTTTTCTGACTGCATGCACTGTCTCGAGATCAATTCCTCTTCACTATTTTGCCATCCTGGCAAGTCAGTTGCTCTCTGTGACGCTAAATGTAGGTAGTCTCACCTGAGGAGCTTTCGTGTAAGGCAGAGAAAGCCATCTGGCTGGTGATTAACATATCTGACCGCCAAATTGTTGTCTGAATGGAGCAGTATGTGGCAATGTCTCCGAACCCATAAGAAGAATTTGAGGACTAGATAGACCACCTTCAGTTCCAGCTGGTTGATGTGTTTTTAACACACACTGGGGCTCCACATGCATTCTGTGCCTTGGTGGTCCCACCTGAAGTGCTTTCATGCAAGGTAGAGAGTGCTGTTTGACTTTGTGCTGCCATGGTAATTGATGTATCTGACCACCACGATGTCATCCAAACCATCCAGTACGTGGCTGTGTCTCAGAACAGGTGCGAAGAATTTAAAGGCTAGATAGACGATACCTGTAAGGTAGCTAGATGGGTACCTGTGAGGTCTCACAGTCCCTCAGTTCCAGCTGGATATGCTCTAATCTCACAATGGCACTCTTTTTCTTTCTTTCCCAATGTTTTTTATTTTCTCTCTCCTTTTTTTTCTTTCTTTATTTCTTAATCTAGTTTTTGGACCTTCCCACAATGTCACTTTTTCTTTGTTCTCTTTCTTCCTCCACCCTTTTTTGTTCTTTTTTTTTTTTTTTTTTTTTTGTCTTTGTCTGTCATTCCTCCATCACTTTCAGCTCCCTGCGAGCACCGTGTCTCTCCTCTGGAAATCTAGTTGCACTTAACAACTCTTTATTTTCAATGTCAGTAGTTTGACATTACATGTCGTATACCACTGCAGCGGTGCAAAGGTCTAATTGCTTAGTTTGAAAACGGTTCTTAGCTTTTGGGGCTTTATGAAAACAATGTAGAAAAGCAATTTTCCCAGATCTCACCCCTTCTGAAAGCAGGTCTCCTTCTTTAATGATTGCTGTAGCGTAATTTGCATTTTGAAAGTGCCGCACCAGAAAATATATATATTTTGATAATGTTGGTTATGCACAAGAACAAACATTCCTACTCCTTATGATGCTAAAATAAAGTTTTCTTCTCACTGTAGATACCTGTAAGGTCCTGTTTCCTGATGTGAACAAGCTCCATCACTTTCAGCTCACCATTTCTCCAGGTGAATGTGACTCATTTTTTGGTTGATGCTAATTGAACCCTTCGAACCTTGTTAGCATTTGTCCTGTAGGACTTGTACAGAAATAACCAGCTTCAGAACTTCTAAAATTAGACAGTGAATAGAAGTCACTGAATTTGAGTTGTATTATGCTTTTTGAAAGGTGTCAGGCGGTTTCAAGGTTTAAAAATAAGTGTTTATTGTTGAATTTTCCACAGATGAAGGATATTATCAGGGAGGAAAGTTTCAATTTGAAATAGATGTTCCCGAAGCCTATAACATGGTGGTAAGTACCTGTGGATGTACGTATTTTCAATTGGTTGAAATATATGATGTGATGGAAAGAGATTTGTTGTTGCTGTAAGTGGTCAGCGGATAATTTTCTCTCATTCATGAATACTATGTCAAATAAATAAATGTAAAGTCCATAAATGGAAGATGAAAGTTGGTAGATCGATAGATGGTCCATTGAAGTTAATTTTTTTTGCCATTACATCACATCCTGTAGTGTTTCATTACTCTTATATCACAGCCTTTTTCCAACGATTTTAATTTTTAACGTGTTTAAGAACAACATCGTGTACTTTTTATCCATTTATGGTTACATTAAGTGTTGTGAAATCTTTTTTGTAACTGTAACATGACATGCAACCTAAATTTTGAGCTTTGCATACAATTTTACGTAAGTATTTTTTTGCCAGTTTGTATTTACAACTTGTAGAATGTAGAACTTTTTTTTTTTTCATCAAAATTCTCGGTCTTAACCAGACTTAACCAGCGTTTCCTTAACAAAGCGCTAAAGCTATGTTCGTAAATCATGGTAATAGCAACTCAAACATTGTAGAAGCATAAATTAGGTTTCGTAGCTGAAGTTTATGATTGCGATTTCATCAAAGTATGGAAGTTTTCATTGGAATTCTGTAGGTTTACATTTGGTTGGAAGACAGCTTCATAGTGTCTGCTCTTCATTTATTTATCTATTTTTTAAACGCCGCAGCCTCCTAAAGTTAAGTGCTTGACGAGAATATGGCACCCAAATATTGCGGAGACGGGGGAAATCTGTCTGAGGTAACTTATTATTATAATTATTATTCCTGTTTTATTTTGTAACATATTTATGTTTATTGTTGTCTAAATGCAGATTAGCGTTTTTAGATGACAGTGACATCAAGATCATCAAGAAAATGTATAACTCGATCTGTAGTTGTAAGTAAAATGACCCAACCTCTGTTGTAGCTTACTGCGTGAACATTCAATCGACGGCACGGGGTGGGCTCCGACACGCACGTTAAAGGTACGACACTCTCACAATTACTCAATATTTATCATTAGTCCAGGGACTAATTAGTCTCTTAAAAAAATTTTTTAGCAGAGTTTTAATAGATTTAGTATTCAAATTCTATTCTTGCTCCTGATATTTAACTACATGTTTAGCTAAATAAACAAATAAATAAATAAATAAAACTTGTTTTCTTGTATAATTTACACCTCCAATATACAGTTAGATCAAATCTCGTATTCCCTTTATAGTAAAAAATAGCAATGCCAGTAATTATAATTACGATGAAGTTTTCTGAAAAGGAGACGTTTATTTAACATTCAGAGAAGGAGTCTCCAGTGTGAGTCAAAGGTAAAGCTGTAACCGTGAATTTTCCAAAATCACGACAGAGTTGTTTACACTTTCTCGGTAGCGAGGGATGACGAGTGTGTGTTTGTGTGTGCTAATCCGTAACGCTCTTCTTCTGCAGGATGTAGTATGGGGCTTGAATTCACTATTTACTGTAAGTGTCACTTTTGTTCACATTTTTCGCGTGTCTGTGCATTCGGCATGTTTTTTCTGTATGTGTGTAGCAATATTTGAAGTGTAGCAAGTGGAGCAATGTTGTAATTGTAGAAGGGTGAAAAAGTGCATTTTGCCGAGCCTGTAAACTAGCGGCTAGTGTGAAAGCATTAACAAGCTCTTCAGCGCATCAGCATATGTAGCAAAGTCTCCCCTGTCAATCACAGTGACACTAGCCAATCATGGCCATCTGTGAGCTCATGTATGTGGAAGAGGGCAGATAGCGATTCCCGCCCTGTGATGCAGCAGTTCAAAAAGGTGCAGTCGGCTGGTTTCACGTGTCTCGAAGGAAGCACGTGTTAGCCGGTTTGTAGCTGTGGGATGATCGCTGAGTGCTGAGTGCTGGCTGGTGGGTGGGAAAATGAAAAATGAAAACTTTTTGCGTAAGTCAATAGTGAGTAGGATGTTAAGGTTGTTACCACCACAAAAGACAAGCTCTTAAAAAGAATGAACCATAAAATGGACTCCGACGCGAAACACTTTTTCTTTCTTTTTCCTTTCACACAGGATCTTCTTAACTTTGATGATCCACTGAACATAGATGCAGCAGAGCACCATTTACGGGACAAGGTAAACACGCAAACACACACTTATTAATGTGTCCAAGAATATGAGAAAGCTAATGTCTTTCAGTCCGACGAATGTCAGACGAAGTGTAACTGAGTTTCTTTTCTGTTGTTTTCAGTAAGATACTGTTTTATAAAACCAAATTAAAAAAAACGTTCTTTTTCCTAACGTATATACCAATATTTCTCTTCTAGGACGACTTCAGGTGCAAAGTGCAGGACTTCATCAAAAACTATGCAAGATGATGCGCACGTCGTACGCACCGCTCACAGTTACGCCCCGAGACCCACCGAGCTGAAAAATCCCGCAGCGTTTACACAACGGGAAGACGAGAGAAGGATTGTGTGGATCTCGAATCTTCAGCATGAACTAAGGGGGGGTGGGGTGGGGGGGTTCATGTGGGAGGGTATTTGGGATTCCTTTTTCCTTTTTAATTATCGCTCAGGGCTGATTTGCGGAAGCCCACAATCGCTGCCACAGCTGGTTCTGCATCATCTACAGCTAATGAAAAGAGAATAATAATAATAATAATGATAATAATAATAAAATTATTCAAGGCAATCATAAAACGACGAGCGCTCTCTTTTCCCTCATGTGATCTCACGCTACTAATAACAGCCTGCACGCGCTGATTTCTTTTTTTTCCTCGTTATTTTATGTCTGATGTCCAGCAGTGAATGCCACGACCGCTCCTAATTTTACACGGAAACGTATACTACAACACGTCTGGAGTCTCACGTTGCTTGATCTGTGCACGATATATAAAGCCGCACTCCCCGATTCCCCGATTCTCTGACTGAGTAAAGAGACTGTTTAAACTCCGCCATGTGTATTTTTATTCCTGTCACATTCACAAGATCTGTGGTTTTTTTTTGTTTTTTTCATTCTCCAAAACCTAACACAGTTTCTTTGGGGTCGATTTATACTTCTTAATTAAGAAATCATTCCATTCTTCCAGGAAAAAAAAACTCAGAGAAGCGAGTATAAGTTTATACAGTTATACAAAAGTCTTTGTCTCGCTTTCAAATAATGTATTTCTGAGTAGTAGGTATTATTAAATATCGTTAGAGGACCCTATTGTGTGTATATGTGAAATAGAGAGAGAGAGAGAGAGAGAGAGAGAGAGAGAGAGATGGAGGGAGAGTGTGGGAGAGAGACAGAGGACGAGCCAGAGACATAGAGAGAGGGACTGACAGGGAAAGATACATACACACAGAGAGAAATGAAGAGACAAAGAGAAGAGAGAGAGAGATGGAGAGAAGAAGAGAGCTGGGGTGAGGAGACAGAGGCTGACAGATGCAGAGAGAACTGGGGTGAGGATGGAGAGAGATACAGAGAAAGGGAGAAAGAGAAGGGGAGTGGAGAGATGGACAGAGATCAAGAGAGAGGTAAAGAGAGAGAGAGAGACGAGAGGTGTGGGGTGGAGAGAGAGAGACAGAGACAGGCAAATGGAAAAAGAGATCAAGAGAGAGATGTAGGGTGGAGAAAGACAAAGAGATGGAGAGAGAGAAGCAGAAGAGAGGAGGGGTGGTGAGAGATAGAGAGAGAGAATTTGGGTGGAGACAGATGGAGATACATAGAGAGAAAGAGAGAGAGAGATGAAGAAACAGAGAAGTAGGGTGGAGAGAGACGGCTGCAGAGAGAAAGAGAGATGAAGAGATTGAGAGAGCTGGGGAAAGGGACAGATGGAGAGAGAGAGGGAGAGTGAGAAATGCAGTGGAGAGATAGAGATCAAGAGACAGAGATGAGAGAGAGACAGGAGAGAGAGGAGGGGTGGAGAGAGATACAGAGGGAGAGGGAGAGTGAGAAGTGCGGTGGGGAGATAGAGATCAAGAGACAGAGAGATGAGAGAGAGAACTGGGGTGAAGAGTGAGAGACAGACAGATGGAGAGAAAGACAAGAGAGGAATGGGGTGGAGAGAGACAGACAGATGGAGAGAGAGGGATCAAGAGAAATTGAAAAGAGAGGAGTGGGGTTGGGAAGAGAGACAGATGTAGAAAGAACTGGGGTGAGGAGAGAGACAGAGAAGTGAGGTGGAGGGTTAAACACATGGAAAGAGAGATGAAGAGATGAGAACTGGGGTGAGGAGAGAGAAGGAGAGAGAGAGAGAAGTAGGGTATAGAGTGATGCACAGAGAAATGTATGGTGGTGAGAAAGAAAGGACAAGAAGAAGACACATAGAGACAGATAAAAAGAAAGATGGAGAGAGAGAGAGAGAGAGAGAGAGAGAGAGACACCTGATACTCAGAACCTGTCAAACATCTGGAGCTCAATGATCTCTATCCTATAATAACCAAAATATTTAAACCATTTTATTTAAAGACGGTCTGATGATCAAAAAAACCCAAAAAACTTAGATTGGCCATCAGGTGGCGCTATATACATATTACAAATTTTATAAATATTATTACAGTTATTTTCAGTGAACCCTGAGGACATACAATATGTCAAATGATAATACTTTTTGTACAGCTTTATGTGTTTTGACTTGCAAAAATATTTGTCATCTACGATGAAGCAACAATCTGTTCTGATATCTCTGTACTTACGGAATATTCTGGAACTGCACACTAGTTTTCACTAGTACATAATCAGCGTGATTAATGAACAACCCCTCTGTATTTTTCTGATGCAAAACAAACTTTCTAATGAAAATCTTATTCGCGCCTCAACGTTTGGACTTCTGGATAAGGATCGTAACTTTGCGGTGAGTTTCAAATCTGATTAAATGTAGCAGGATTATTATGTTAACTAACTGAACTATGCTGACGTGAACAACTCCATCAACAGAAAGCTAACATTAGTTGGTTAATGCCTCTTCTTTAGGTTCTTTAGCTAGCTAGCTAGCTTCATATATGCTGCTAGCTACGTAGCAAAGACGCCGATTACACATTATCCTGAGTGTTATCGATACGTTGTAGCAGTACTTGGATATATTTAACACAACAGGAAATTGCTACAGACCATCGAAGTGACATCTTATGTTTAACACTGTAAAACATCAAACTATCTGGCTAGCTAGTCTAGCTCACTCAGCTAGCTAATGGCTCACCTGTATGTGTTTGCACAGCCATGAAATGCTGAAATCTCCGTAGGGTTTGGCTGACATCATTTGCAGATCATTATCACTGTGTTTCCTTTGAAGCATTTAAAACACCTGTCTCCACTGTCTCAGACATTGCTGCTAAAAATTTGGCCTCGAAAGTGTTGAATTTCATGAAGCTTTATTTCGATTTTACTCTGTAATGCTGATAAAAAATAAATGGAGCAAAGTTGAATATTTCGTTAAGAAAAAAATCTAGTAAAAGTACCATTACAGTGAAGCAGTATAACAAGAGTCCATGTAGTTTGTTACTTTCCACCCCGGTAATGAGGCAAGAACTCAAGATGTCTTGTCATAGGACGTAAGTTTGGTTGTCGCTGATTACTTTTCAATAACAGCATGATGGAAACTTTTTGAAATTACTACCTATACAATACAGATTTGGTAGACAAAGATTATTGTATCTGTATACATTTTTAATTGTGTTTCAGCATTCAGAATGGAAGGTTCTCCAGAAGAAGGAGACTTCTCCTCCTCTGTCTCCAATGTGATATAGAATCTGACATGACAAAATTGTGCATGGACGTTTCCAAGATTCTCCACATGCCTGTTGTTCCTACTATTTCACGTAAAAAGCAGAAGGAATCCTGCTGGGTGTGGCTTGGGGGCCCTAGGAGGCCGGTTAGTGATGACACCCCATGGGCACAGGCAGCCAGATCCAGGATGCCTTCGTGGTCATCTCATGCTATGTACGAGCTCCACAAAAAAAAACAAAAAAAACAGGAGCTTCTGCAGAAGATGCAAGTTTATGCCAATGGCATGACCCACGACCCAAGGACACAGAGTGAAATTCGCACTGCCAGAAAAAACAAGGCTGATGAAACTGGCCTTGTTTGCTTTATGTCCTGACAACAGGACAAGCAAGATGGAGGACCATGCTTCTGTAAAGGATGAAGAACTGAAACCTGACCAAAAGGGGGAGATAGAAGGTGCTAGCAAAGGTGCAAGGGACAGAAAGGATAAAGTTTGGACCGTGATTGGCAATCCACCGTGTCCGCTGCTGCCTTGAGCACTTTTGTTACCCCTGTCACCACTCCAGCTTGCAAGCTAACTGCCCCACATGCTGGTGCGAACAGACGAAGTAAGGCCCAAGAAAACCTGGTGGACAAATTGGTGACAAATTGGTAGACACGTCTACCAGACATCAGTGATCTCAATGAGAAGACTGAGAAGCTTGTTACCCATTGAGCTTGTAGCCAGGTATGTGGGGTAATCCTCTTGAATGTTAGCATAGAATTGACGGGAATTGTTGTTACAATGGGTAGTGTTGTCACCTCACAGATCAAATGTCCCTGGTTTGATTCTGAGCTCGGGTTATTGTCAGTGTAGAGTTCAGTATGTTCTCCACAAAGCTTGCAGGACAAACAAAGACTACGTTTGTTAACGTGAACATGCAGTGTTCACTCATTCATCCTTAGTAGCTGCCTGGTTATTGTTGCCATGCTCTAGTTCGTTTGGGAAAAAGAACCAGCTAAATTCGTTAGAAAATATCGCAGGCAGGTACAAATGAAAAATAATAACGGTTTATGCCTTGCACCCTACTTCCGAATACAGATGCATTGTGATACACTGCATACATAAGACATTTCAGTCTATATCTGCTTTTCAGACACCTCTTCCTTTGATCGACTTTGAAAATAAACCGGACGCTGATCTAACAGAGTTCCAGGCTGTTGCCGAAAAGGACACTGGGGAATGTCTGGCAGACTCCATTGTTGGTGGATGTACCATGTCCACTCCGCTGGTCACCACAGGCAGCTCCATGATGAGGTGTAGAGTCGTTCCTCCCACTGCTGGGCCAGTCAGGGCTTTGTCGGTCAGCCATCAGGACAAGGTTCTTCTTCAGCACGAGGTTTGTGAGCAGGTGTGTGAGTGGACTGAAGACATGACTGTCTCCCACTGGGGGAATTATTATTATTATTATTATTATTATTACTACATTAATCCCCCTTTTTCTGCATCTCAGACATCTCAGATATCACTGAATTCTTCATCCAGGCAGGGAATAAGAAAACTGAGAAACTGGAAGAAACTGGAAGCATTAATATTCAGCGATCCAACACATGGATTATATAGTTCATTGTTTGAAACCAGTAAAATAACACTGAATTTTGTTTGAAAATAAATGTTTAATTTTTATTCTGGTATTTAGACAACAATATAATAATAATAATAATAATAATAATAATTATTATTATTATTATTATTATTATTATTATTATTATTATAACCTACTGACAATAATGGTACTTTTGTATTCAAATACTGTTTGTGTTTATTTTTAAAAAACAGTAATTACATTTTCTTAAAGTGTGTTTTATCAGATTTAGCCACATCAATCAGCCCCACAAAGCTTTGCATTGCTTTATAGACAAAACAAGACTGTTCAACACACACACACACACACACACACACACACACACACACACACGCTAGATGGCGCAGTTCACTTAAAAATCAATTGCAATCCTCCAGACAGCAGTCAGTGCTGCATTATTTTACTGCAGTCACCTCCAACAATAATCCAGTGATCCTCATTTCTCTATAAGAATGGCCCTGTCAGGGATGTGCAGTTATTCATTTTGCGTTTTTTTGGTTTTATTCCAGGATAATTATTAATAATTAATTAATTAAACAAACTGATTAACATCCATACAGGGATGTCACATGAGGATATTTAAATGAGACAAAGAAAATGGACAGTGTAGTTTATTCAGGAGCCAGTAACGGTTCGCAGTATATGAACTTTAAATAGACTTTATTGTGGAGCGTTTTATATAACAATAATACAAGAAAATATATTTTAAAAAATGAAAAACTATATAAAAAAAATTAAAAGAAAAAAAAAACAAAAACAAAAAAGTATTACAAATAAATAAATAAATAAATAAATACCAGATATGCAAAGCTATAAATTCTGAATTGTATCAAAGGCAAACAAACAAACAAATAAATACTGCAATAATATTTCCTTAAAAAAACCCAAACCAAAACAAACATACAAACAAAAAAGCTGGCAGAGAGTCAGCTGAGTGTTTGATCAGTATCGTGTATTTAGATGATATTCAAAGCTCCAGGTTCTGATTTGTGTCAAATGTAAACAAACAAACAAACAAATAGAGCCATGGTATTTCCTAATTAAAACACACACACACACACACACACACACACACACGAAATGCAGACTCAGCTGACTGAACAGACTCAACTGTTTGCTTAGTGTCATGTATCAGATAATACGCAGAGCTCTAAAATATTAATTATATTGTAAGTAAACAAACAAAAATATATAAATAAAGCCACGTTACTTCTAATTTATTTTTAAAAAAAAGCTGAATACTGGTATTGGACGATACTCAAAGCTCTAAAATTGAAATTGTATCTTATGTAAACAAATAATAATAAATATAACCAACCAACCAAACAAACAAGTGAATAAAGCCAAAGAAAGAGTGAGCTGAGTGCTGACAATACTCAGAACTTTAAAATAAAAAAATAGATAAAATCTATCTATCAATCAGATAATATATAACTAATAAAATAAATAAATAAATAAATAAATAATAATAATAATAATATAACACCATGGTATTTCCTAACTTATCAAAAACAAAAAACAAACAAAGCAGCGTTCACTGAATGTTAGTTTCAGATTTGAATCACATATAAACAAACAATAAAGAAATAGTCCAATAGTATTTCTCAATTTATATAAAAAAAACAAAGCAAACAAAAAAGGCAGACCCAGCTCTGAATTTGAAATTGTATCACATGTAAACAAACAAACAAACAAACAAGCAAATATATAATATTACGGTATGTCCTAAATTTTTGAAGCTCTAAAATCAGAATATAAACAAACAAACAGAAAAACAAACAAACAAACAGAGAAATAATGCCTAAAATCAAAACTAACAAAAACAAAACAAAACAGTAGAGCCAGCTGAGTTTTGGTATAATATATAATCAGAGCTCTAAAATTAGAATCATAACAAACAAACAAACAAACAAACCAACAAAAACATTCATACCAATTAAAAAAAAAAGTAACACAATATTCAGAGCTCTAAAATCACAATTGTATCATTGTGTGTAAATCAACAAGCAAACAAATAGACAAACATGCAAAGAAATGAATAATGCCATAGTATTTCTTAATGTATATTAAAAAAACAAACAAAAGCAAACAAACAACCAAACAAACAAAAAAACCAGCAGAGTGTTGGTATCAGGTGACTCAGAACTCTAAAATTGGAATTGTACAACAAACAAACAAACAAAACAAAACAATGCTATGGTATGTCTTAATGTATATATTTTCTTTTTAAAAAAGGTTATGGGTTAAAAATGAGTATCAGATGATAGTCAGAGCTCTAAAATAAGAATTATGTCACATGTGAACAAACAAACAAACAAACAAATAAAGCCATGGCATTTACCAAAAACAAAATACAACAAAACTCACAAAAAAAACAAAACAAAACAAAAACCCTCCAAAACAAAACAACAATCACATTAATTAAATAATATATTCTGGGCGTGGTTTATGCTCGTACCGGGGCGTGGCTTGCGCTGTTGGCCCCGCCCCTTGTGTCCAATCCCGGTACTGTGTGGGCGGGGTTAAAGCGGTGCTGAGTTCAGTGGAGAGCGATGATGATGATGATGATGAGGATGATGATGATGATGATGGTCCGCGCGCGCAGCTCCGCACTCTGGAGAAGAAACGGCGCGGTGTTTTCGGTTTGTCTCAGTGTGTGTGTGTGTGTGTGTGTGTTTTTTTTTTAAACACCGACTTTAGACAGAAGTGAAGAAGCAAAAACAAAGAGAAAAGAACGGAAGAAAGAGAAGGAGAAGGAGGGAGAGGCGGAGTGAGAGCTGCCTGAACCCGGGATTAGAGGGACCATGTGAGCGGACGGAGAGGATGGATGTCCAGATGGAGCTCGCGCTCTTACCGCGCTGCTTCCTGCTCCTCGCGCTCTTCTCCCTCCGCGCGAGCGCCGCGCACACAGGTAACACAGGCACACGCGCGCGCCTGCTTTGAGCTCTGTGGGGTTGTTTTTTTTTTTTTTTTGGGCACCTTTATGAAGTTTGCATGGACTTCCGGCTCGGGATGTTACCGTGAAAGCTTTCCAGCTCGTCAGAGAATCGAAATGAAATCAAACGACTCCTTTGAATGAATTATTTCTATCATTTATTGGTCTTTATTTGTGACACGAGCCTCGTGCTTGTCACCGCGCGCTCTGTGTTTTATCAGGCAACAAAACAATACGTCAGTGTGTCGGGTGCAGCACTGTGGCGTGGTAGGACAGTATCGACTCGATCCTCGGTGTCGGATCGCTGCAGCCCTGATTTACTTCAGGACCTCGCGCGTGCAGAGCGGGGTTTCATTTCATGCACAAGTTTTTAAACATGTCGCGTGAACGCAGTGTGCAGGGCAAAGCATGCTGCTTGCAGATCACTAACCATTCCAAACAAGAGTATATGCATGCTTTATTTATTTATTTATTTATTTATTTATTTATTTATTTAAAATTTTATTTTATTTTCGAATTTTAGAGCTCTGAATGTCACCATTTAATTTTTTTAATGTAATTTTTTCCCCTTCATTTTTTTTTAGGAAATACCATAGCCCGATTGCTTGTTATTTATTTATTTATTTATTTATTTGTTTGCTTGTTTGTTTGTTTTTATTTATTTATGTTTGATGCAGTTCGATTTTTGGAGCTCTGAATGTCGCCATTTAATTTTTTTAAATGTAATTTTTTTTTTACGTTTTACATACCAAAGCTCATTTATTTATTTGTTTGTTTGTTTATTTATTTATTTATTAGTTTTTGTTTGTTTATTTGTTTGTTTCCAGTACCCACCACTCAGCAGACTCTCTGCTAGTTTTTTTTTTTTTTTTTTTTTTTTTAGGAAATTCCACAGTTAGCTTTATTTATTAGTTAATTTATTTGTTTGTTTGTTTGCTTGTTTGCTTATTTATTCATTTATTTCTCAAATGCAATACCCCACACTTGCTCTCTGCCAGTTTTTTACTTTTCTTTCTTTCTTTCTTTCTGTTAGAATTTCAGAGTAGCTCTGAATATTGTCCAACTGTTACTCAGCATTTGCTCTTTTTAAATTTTTTTTTTTTTTTTTTTTTTTTTTTTTTAGGAATTACCTTTTGGTTGTTTGTTTGATTGTTTGTTTGTTAGACAATTCTGATTCGAATATCATCCATTTTCTGACACTGACACTCTCAGTTTATTAATTTATTAATTTATTAAATTACCATGCTTTTGTTAATTTACTACTTAATTAACACTTGCACTCTCTCTGCCAGTTTTTAATAAAAAAATAATTTTGGGGGGGGGGTGTAGCATGGCTTTTTTTATTTATTTATTTTTTTATTTACCTGACACTGAGCCAATGCTCAGAACACTCTACACCAGCTTTTTTCTTTTCTTTCTTTCTTTCTTTCTTTCTTTCTTGTTAAATTTTTTAATTTTGCTATATTTTATAGCGCGTGGCAGCAGGCTGTAAGACGGTTTGTGTTCATGTTGATGATGTGCGTTGTGACATCACACTTTCTTGCTAAAAAAAAAAGAAATGTCATTTGACACATTTTTCCTGCCTGATCCAGTGGTTTAGGTCAGAGTGTTTTCAGGGCTTTATCTGTCTGGGTGTGATAATGAATCAGTGTGTGTGTGTGTGTGTGTGTGTGTGTGTGTGTGTGTGTGTGGTGCTGTATTCACATCATGTAGTTCCATGTACTTATTGAGGTGTGGAGTGTAAACTGTGTTGGATATTAATGAGCGTGACGAGGTTTTAGGACAAAATCTTCTAGACGGTGTGTTTTTAGTTTTATAAGATGATATTTAACACTAAAATTTACTCATATAATTTATAGACAATAAAATATTTACTGAATTGAAGGATGACTGTCCACATGGTGTCACTGTAGTCCATTTTTTTCCACTTTCCCTCACTCTCAAACGACTAAAATGTGTAAATTTTACGATTTTAGTGCAAATTCCTCGATGATTAGGGCATAAAGAGTGAACTCGAGGTTAACAGCGACATCACTAATCTCACGTGCATGCCTCTCTGAAGCGTCTCGTCATGTTCAAAAGTAATGGCACCCCCTATTGCCTTGTCATCATTATTTCACCTTTTACTTTTCATTCAAAGCACACCTCGCTTCATCCCCTTGGCAAACACTCTCGTGTTATCGAGTATCCATCACTGTAGGACTGTGTGACCCCTCCAAGTGCAACGTGACATTCACGTCAACCCTTAAGGAAAATCACCGTCGGCCAACTTCAGGGCAAAATTAAATTATAATAATCATTTTAAACATGGATTAAACCCCGGAGGGCATCTGGAATGTTGTGAGTATTGCTTGGTTATTCTTTTGAATAATAGATATACAAAGGTTAGAATAAGGAATTAATCATTTGAGGATGTGCCGTTATAGGAAAATAATCAACTTCAGGTTAGTAACAGTAACTCCACTTCCTGTTATTCCTGTATTTTCCTATAACAGCACATCCTGAAGTTTAAATCCTCTCATACCCCAGCAAATCATCAACGATTAAAATATTTCATTTATTAAACAACGACATATCGTAATTTTTTATCCATTTATAGTTACTTTTAATGGTGCGGAATGTTCCCTATCACTTACGTTGTAGCAGCTACAAACAGTCGCTTGCTCACTATCTCTTGAAGTAAATACATTTTAAAAAAACGCAGCTTGTCATCTTCGCAATCGCAAAACATAAACCAGTCTGTCCTGAAGATGTCGGAAAACAGAAAAGTTCCAGCTTTACCGACACTGGAGACTCCTTCCATAAATGTTCAATTTAATGTTGCTTTCCTATTATCGCTTACGTTATAGCAGCTATAAACTGTCGTTCCCTCACCAGACTATTTTGTCTCGAAAAACCTGCAGATTGTCCTGCTACTGAAAAAAAAAAACAACAACAACCAAAAAAACGCGAAACATAAACTCCTGGGAAAACTTACCGACTATCATAAATGTTAAATAAACATCTCCTTTCAGAAAACTTATACTTTTTTTTAAACGATAACATATTAGCTAGTTATCGTATTAGCTGCACTACTGTCAGAGCTGCTGTTATAAAAACAGCTTCCGACCAATCAGATTTGAGAATTCAACAGTGCTGTTCAATTGATAACGTTTCTAAATCATACTATTAAAACGAGCTGTGCGTGTGTGTGTGTGTGTGTGTGTGTGTGTTGTATCTCCTCTCCGCTCTCTTCCTGAACAGATTCACCGAGGTGTTGGTTTTCTTCTTGGCTTTTTCCCTCTGAATAGGCTCTAAATTCGGAATTTCCGATCCCTTTGACCTGTCTTGTGTAAATTTGCTCTCTTTCATTACACCCGAATAGCAGCTGCTGTAGTCGAGCCGACCTGACCTTCTGAGTATGTGACCCTCGTGCTGCAGTTCCTCATGAATATCAGGAATAAACTCTGTGAAACAGGGATGTCACTGTGCTCAGACTTTTTTTTTTCTCTCCCAGTGTGCTTCTTACCTTCACTAGAAGATGTTTTCACAATACCTACAGCATAAAGTGGTATATTTTGCTTTACTATGAGGATAAAACGTGCAGATTGTTGCTATATAGTGGTGATATTTTTTCATGTAATGATTTATATACTACAGATTTTTACTGTTTCCACACATCTGCATTTCAAATGTGATTTGTTCAATTCCGACCAGTCAAATTCAAAATGGAGTCCAATATCCACAGGCTGCCTCACTAAGTTAAACACTAAGATGCTAAATTCAATTCATTCTGTGATGTGAATCAATTTCAGGTGTCAGGGAATCAGAGAATCAGGTAAAATGGAAACAGGGAATTGGGTATCAGCGAATGAGGGAGTCAGGTATAAGGGTATCAGGTATCAGGTGTTTGGGAATCAGGGAATCAGGTATAAGGATTCAGGGAATCGGGTATCAGGGAATCAAATATCAGGGAATCAGGTATAAGGGAATCAGGTATCAGGGAATCAGGGAATCAGGTATCAAGGAATCAGGGAATCAGGTATCAGGGAATCAGGTATCAGGGAATCAGGTATCAGGGAATCAGGGAATCAGGTATCAGGGAATCAGGTATCAGGGAATCAGGTATCAGGGAATCAGGTATCAAGGAATCAGGAATTTAGAGAATTGACACTCTTTGCGATCAACTTCCTGCACCTTGAATGGGAACTGAACGCAGATGGCAACTTGATGACTTGACGCATTAGAACATATTAAAAACATATATTTGTGTATTTTAATAAAAACAAAACAACGTAACATTTATCAGTGCTACTAGGTTGCAAAAGATGGCGGTATAACCACTTAACTACAGGCTAATTGATTCAAAAAGCTTCACTACTTGTGGCGTGAAGTGATGTACAGTAATCCATACTTCATAACAAAGACCGACTAAGCAACGAAATTCATCGCTTATCTATTTTTATTATTGAATTTTTAGCAATTTTATTGATGGAGCTCTGCTATAATGTCAGCTAGCTGGGTAATTTATTTATTTGTTTTACTTAAACCACAGTACACATTGATAGTTTAACTGAGAATACAGTGAACAACCAGTGAAGCCTAACCATATATACTGTGGTGTAAATATGATTAAGCTTCATATAGCCATGTATGTATTTTTGTCCATTTATAGTTACATTCAGCATTGATGAACATTCATGAAACCAGTTAGTTCCTGTTCTCACTTAAATTATAGCAGCTATAAACAGTTCCCTCACCAGCCTCTCTTTTTTTAAAAAATTTATTAATGGTCTTCACGACACTTCATAGTTTTTATCCATTTATAGTTACATTTAATGTATAAACAGTTGTCTTTTTTTCACATGAAGAAAATAAGATGAAAACAAATATTGCAATATAGTGTGGTTTTAAAGCTACTGGCATTGTCTTACAAGATTGCTAGCATATTTTTATGCAGTGTGATGCTCCTTAAATGTGGACAGACAGATGCTAATAAATTCAGAACGCATGTGCTGTTCAGGGCTTATATACATACCCCAGTCTACTAACTAACAGACTGGCAGTTCTGTGTCTGTAGCGAGCAGGGAGCTGAATCCCAAAGCCTTCCTGTCGGAAATATAATGCGCTGTTGTTTTTTTTTTGCGCTGGCTGGAGGGAGGGTTTGTGTTCTCCTCTACTTGCAATTCCTCTCAGAAGACAAATCTCCTGCGGTTTCCTTTTCTGACCGAGTGGGACAACAACATTTCTCCCGAAAGATTGCCTAAAGGAATCTGTACTCCTCTCTTGATGTCCTCTCTCGTGTTATGTAGACATGATTTAGCATTTCATTATGATTAGTTATGGACCGTATTGATTGATAGTCTCACTACGAATAAAAACAGACAAGAGTCAATAATGCAATAAACACTACAGAATCCCAACAAGGTCTTATGTTTGATAGTTTATATGTTACTATCATTAACAAACGGTCTTACTGAAGCTATATGTGAACTGCAGTGGTGTGCAGTTATAATAAAATAAACAACGACGGAGTGGTTACGGTTACGGGTAGCTACGGTTACCAGCTCAAAGTTCATCAAATATTATTAAACAGCACATTCCGAAGTGTTTTTTTCCTTTTATACCACAGCGATTAAATAAACCGCAAAGCCTGAGGACTTTCCCATGGTGGAAAACCTAAAGTTACTAAAACTTTACCGTTGACTGTTACAAAGCACTGACACTGGAGACTCCTTCCATAAATGTTATATAACCATCTTACTGACAACTGCTGTTATAGAAAATTAATCAACACCCTCTGCCCAATCTACATGAAGAACAAATGCATGCTGGGTCGCAAATCTGATTTTGTGCATATGGCATCATACCGTTCGGTTACAGCAACGCTCTGTGGTAACATTTGCGTGAGGACGTGGAGCTCATAGCAGAGCAGATACAGAGATTAAACAGCTCATTAGTATTATTCATACACACACACACACACACACACACATCCCTGTATAACACATTGAGCACCTTCCTTGATGAGGACTCATCATCGCTCCTGGCATGGCGAAGCGCTACGGTACTGACGCTGGATTGTTTCCAAGCTAGACGAGACTGAGGACCGATACGAAGGTTAGAATATTCATCTTCAAGACAACCTAATGTGCACATATGTGTGTGTTTGTGTGTGTGTGTGTGTGTGTGTGTTCCTGACTGAGTACAAATTTAACCAGACTATGTATAGTAATGAAGTGTAATTACTTTATCTCTGCCACACAGTAATGCAGTAATGTGTTTTCCATTTATCTGGAAGATTTTGTGAAAAGAAATGAACTGCACCATGGGCTTTATCCACTTACACCATCACCCACATCTAAGCACTAACACTCTGCTGTCAGACCTCATTTTCTGACAGTGCTTTCATTTCCAATAAAACCGCATTGGGGGATGAAGTTTTATTGGAAATGAAAGCACTGATGGTTAAATGTGTTCTGAAGACCTTGTGGTTTTTTTTTTTTCCTCTTCTGCAGTTTAATATTGGTTTAAAGGCAATACAGCAATGACATATTGGACTGGAACAGAACTGCTAACATTTTTACCTCATTCTTCAAAATGGATACAAACACGAAATGCACTATTCGTGGGAATCCATTTAGTACATAAAAACGTCAGTTTTGCTTTTACGTATAAAGTGACTCACTAAAGTGAACCTCGATTGATTGGCTTCGAATTGTACAACTGGTGATGAATTAGTGCAATTTTATATCAAATTATGGTGTGAAGTTACATGTGAATATAATAAACTTCAAATTTCAATCAAAAGTAATGGTGCCCTATTAAAGGAGAAAGCGTTTCTATGGTAGCCGATTCGCTGCAGTGGCTAAGCTGCGTTACTGGAAGATTTAGCATACGCTGCACTTAGGAGGCGCTCTTTCACTATTTATGGAGTTTTGTGGGCGTGACTAAATGTAAATGTCAGCTATGCTGTGATTGCGCTTGTTTGGCATTTATCACCATATGAGTACGAAGAAAATCAGCTTTAACGAAAGTTTCGTAAATATGGAGTTTTGTGGGCGTGACTAAATGTGAATCAGCTGTGCGGTGATTGCGCTTGGTCTACATTTATCACCATGTGATTACGAAGAAAATCGGTGTTAACGAAAGTTGCGTAAATATACAGTTTTGTGGGCGTGACTAAATGTCAATCAGCTGTGCCGTGATTGCCCTTGGTTGGCATTTACCACTGTGTGATTACGAAGAAAATCAGTGTTAATGAAACTTTCGTAAATATTTTTACGAAGTTTTTTACCCATAAGTGGGCACTTATCTTTCCCAGGTGTCCTGCTAAAAATTCCATGCCTAGTAAACACACCTCATTTTAAGACAAACTGGTATATTTTTCTTGTTGTACTGGGCGTGGCCATGTACGTCGCTGATTTTATTAAGCCCTAGTCAATATCTTCGGGACTCCAGGTGTCCAATACGGCATCTTTGAGCCGTGTGTAATGTGTGTGATAAATAAAATCTCCTTCAATGGTTTTAAAATGGCACCAAATGCTCAGATGGTGTTATTTGGCATATCTGGCCTGGTTTATTGGATGCCAACTGGCTGCTTCACTCTGTACTTATTTTTACATGGCAGTGATTTTTCTGCTATCTGCGCCAGGTCATCTGTTGTTTGAGCCCATATGGTACTTTGTCCTAGGGCTTAGGCTAGCTGGGTTTAGCGACTCACAACACGGCTGACCGGGACACCGACTTGGGCTCTGTTTGTACTGTGAAATAGCATTACTATATATTTCCTTTCGGCAGATGGCTGATAAAAAAAAAAAAAAAAAAGTCGTTAAACCTTTAATTAAGGTTAGCTAGCAATGCCAGCTGTTCACTGCTTTTGGCAAACAAGCTAGCCAATTAGCCCTTTGACTGTAGTGCTATCTAGAAATTTTGTCTAGATCTAAGAGCTAAGATCAGAAATATCAGGCATGTTCTGCTCTTCTTATTCTCCAGGTCAAAACATATTCCTTCTTCGAGTTTACATTATTAATATCACTGACTTGTGGGTGTTTTTTTTTTTTTTTTTTCGCACAGTGTACATACACTTGTGCAAAAACGAGGAAAGAATTCTTTATGAGATGATGTGGAGAAGCAGATTGAACAGCCCCCAACAACACACACACACACACACACACACACACACACACTGGTTGATCCCAACCTTGAGAGCTTTGACCATAAATCAATAGGTTATGGGTTAGATTGGACATTTACCCTTATGTTCCCTGAGGAAGACTTTGCTTGCAGTAGGTCAAAAAGATCAGCTTAGCAGGAAAATGTAAAGAAAACACCAGAGTTAATGTATTATTTACTTCTGTAGGAGAGGAGCTGTCAGTAAAACGTTCTTATTTACAGGTTTACAGGTGCCAATATAAGCGCAATATGCTAATATCTTCTTGCATTGTATCTTGCTAGAAAGTTCCACAGATATCCAGCAACGTCAACGCTTTAGAAAAACTTTAAAAGTAATGATTTTGTGCTGATTTTTTATTATTTTTTTATTTTTACTTTGTACCTTGAGTGCATGACAGCCTGGACTATTTGTAAATGGTTCCATCCTTGCAGAACTTCTCCTTCCTCGAACGATCAATCTATTCAAGGTCTCAGGGTCCTGAGAATTTTATTTATTTATTTATTTATTTATTTTTACTTTCCTAAAATGTTGCTGTACCTCTTTTTTTTTTTTTTTTTAAACTTTCTTTTAAGCTTTTAAGCTTTCCATAATGGGAACACGGTGAGAGCAAACCATCATTGCATAACGTTTCCAGAACATTGCAAGGACATTGTGTTTCTAGCGTAAAAATTGGAAAACGTTCTTAAGAATCAGTTTATTACATATAAAGTAATGAATATTCCACATTTATACCTAGTGCTTTTTAATGATTAATTTATTACCTGAAGTCATATTACAGTACTATTGAATTCTCGATTCTGATTGGTCAGAAGGTGTTTGCATGTTTATATTAATGTGCTATCATGTGACATTATCTTGTAAATGTGTGTAATCATTTATATGGTGAAGTTTTCTGTAACGTGTAACATTTATGGAAGGAGTCTCCAGTGTCAGCGCTTTGTATCAGTCAGGTAAAGCAGTAGGTTTTTCCGCCATGGGAAAGTCTTCGCTTTGGCAAGCCGCATTTTTTTTTGTCTTATTACCATTACTTATTACGACGAGAGGAAAAACATGTGGTTGTTAAATTGTTCAATAATCTTTGGTGTGAATTTGGTGAGAGAAAATCCTCTGAAGCTAATGAAAGGAAACTCGCTCTAATGTCTGTAATTAGGGTAATTACCAAGGAATCACAACAATTAAGCAAAATTAAGCAATTAGGAGAGTGTTGTGCTTGTGATGAAGCCTTTTTTTTAGACTTTTCTTCTGAAAAAGAAAAAATAATTATTTTCACACATTCAAACTTGGCTCAGTTTTGTTAACACATAGGAAAAATGCAACTAATCAACAAATAATTAAGAAAAGAAAGAAACAAATAAGTCATTTTAAACCAAGAAGAACAGAAGCTTTAAATTAGGGCTGGGAGATATGATGAACATCAAATAATGTTGAGATATTGTCAATATCTGATATATTAATATTTTTTTTAAATAAAAAAAGCACCAAAATTTAATTACAAATGGACTGGAAGTAGCTGATGTTGTGTTAAAATACATTTAATTTTTTAAAAATTGTAAAATGTGCTTTTTTTTTTAATACAGATTTTTACTTTGTTTTCTGTTTCTTTATTAAATATATTTTTTAATAAATAAAACATTACTTTTTTAAATATAAAAAAAATATAATTGAATACATTTTTGCAGCCATTAAATAAATGATCATCAAACAGGTTTTCAACCTATATATCATGAATCATATTGTGTATTGTCTTGTACCTACTTTAAATATGTTTTTAGTTGTCTGGAAATTTTATCACAACACAATTATTTACAAAAAAAAAACTGTTCTCAAATCCTAGTAGCGCTCTTGATCAGGGAAACTGATAATAACCCAGCGTCTGCGTTTCCTCCATTCCTTGGTAGGTTTGGTATTTTCCCTTATGTTTCTCAGGGAAGTGGTCCATGTCGAATATTCTAGCGGACCACTGTGTGTGTGTGTGTGTGTGTGTGTGTGTGTGTGTACTGAATGAAAGTCTACAGCTGGTGGTGAAGTTTCATTTATCATTTAAAATGCAGCGGGGTTTGATGGAAGACCTGGAAGCTGTGCTGCCCTCTTCCTCGTCACACACACAGACATTCAGTTTGATGAATGAGCCACTGTTTGCTTGTTCATAAAAACCCCTTTTGATAGCAGCGGCGAGTCAGAGATCCTCTGATTCCTGCGGTCTCGTCGACATCTCATGTAAAATTTGTAGGAATCCTAACGTGTCAGAAGAAGTGCGTACGAGCTACACTACCCCTGATAACCCTAACCTTAAACATTCGGAATGTTTCATGTGAGAGGGTTTTTTTTATTGTCTTATTTTATTTGCAATTGGGAAGACATGGTGGTCTGCATGCCATCACACATTCATGCAGTTCAGTGTTAGCACTTGTCATTCAGATGACCCTGCTTTCGGTTCGCCACCCTGCTTTCGGTTCACATCAACAAGGTGCTGAGAGTCGATCCCCTGATACACTTGTCATACATGTCACTTCCTAACTTGTCCTAGGTATCACTTCCAAGCTATTTTTCTAACCTGTCACTGGTGTCACTTTCTATCTTGTCATAGATTTTGGTTCCTAAATTATCATTGGTGTCACTTCCTAACTTGTCATAGGTTCCTAACTTGTCATAGGTATCACTTTCTAGCTTGTCACAGGTGTCACTTCCTAAATTACCATTGTTGTCACTTTTTAACTTGTCATAGGTTTCACTTCCTAACTTGTCATAAGTGTCACTTTCTAATGTGTCAGAGGTGTCACCTTCTGACTTGCCATAGGTATCACTTTCTAACTTAGCATTGGTGTAACTTGCTAACTTGTCACAAGTGTCACGTCAGAATTTGTCACAGGTGTCACTTCCTAGTTTGTTGCAGTTGACACTTCGTAACTTGTCATAGATGTCACATTCTAACTTGGCAGAGGTGTCACTTCCTACCCCAACCTTGTCATAGGTGTCACTTCCTAACTTGTATAGGTGTCTCCTTCTACCTTGTCATAGGTGTCACTACCCTGTGTCATACTTGTCATTTCCTAACATGTCAGAATTGACATTTCCTAGCTTATCATAGGTTTCACTTCCTAACTTGTCATAGATGTCACTTTGAGGGGGCAGTCGTGGCCTAATGGATAGAGAGTCGGACTTGCAACCCGAGGGTGAACCTGAAGGTCGTGGGTTCGAGTCTCGGGTCCGGCAGGGATTGTAGGTGGGGGGAGTGAATGACCAGCGCTCTCTCCCACTCTCAGTACCACGACTGAGGTGAGACCCTTGAGCAAGGCACCGAACCCCCAACTGCTCCCCGGGCGCCGCAGCAAAAAAGGCTGCCCACTGCTCCGGGTATGTGTTCACGGTGTGTGTGTGTGTGTGCGTGTTCACTACTGTGTGTGTACACTTGGATGGGTTAAATTCTGAGTATGGGTCACCATACTTGGCCACAAGTCACTTCACTTCACTTTCTAGCTTGTCATAGGTGTCACATCCTAAATGATCATTGATGTCACTTCCTAACTTGTCAAAGGTTCCTAACTTGTCATAGGGGTCACTTTTCAACAAGTCATAGGTTTCACTTCCTAAATGATCCTTAGTGTCACTTTCTACCTCGTCGTAGGTGTCACTACCCTGTGTCATACTTGTCAATTCTGACATGTTAGGAAATGACATTTCCTAGCTTATCACAGGTTTCACTTCCGAACTTGTCATAAGTGTCACTTTCTAACTTAGCATTGGTGTAACTTCCTAACTTGTCACAAGTGTCACATTAGAACATGTCATAGGTGTCACTTCCTAGTTCCTAACTTTTCATAGGTGTCATGTCCTAGTTTGTTGGAGTTACCACTTTGTAAATTGTCATAGGTGTTAATATCTAACATATCATAGGTGCCATTTCTTAACTTGTCATAGGTATCACTTCCTATCTTGTCATACATATGTTTCATATCAGAATATCATCGTAGGTGTATGATGCACTTTTTAACTTGTTATAAGTGTCACTTTTTAACTTGTCACTTTCTACCTTGTCATAGTTCTTCCTTGCTTGCTTGTCATAGGTGTCACATACTAAATTGTCATAAGTCTACCTTCCTTACCCATCATATGTCTCTCCTCTCGTCTGTTATAGGTGTCACTTCCCTGCTTGCCATAGATGATCCTTCTTCACTATTCAGTTGTTACTTCCTTATTTGTCATAGTATTCTTTCCTCACCTTTCCTCACCTTACCTTACTCTGGGATATTGCAATGAATTTTGCAGCAAAGGCTGTTGTCTTTGTCACTTTGACAAAACTTAACGATAGCACATCTTTGGCTAATCTAACTCTGTTTTTCCAAATCTGCTAGCATCCCAAGTACTAACTGTGGTAAAATTTATTTTGTATTATTTTTGTCTAAATGTGAGAGGAGCATATATAATACATATCTAATGATACAGCTTTAAGCTAGAATAAGGCTCTCCAGTGCTTCATGCTCTTACAAATGATCATCTATCATCTGTGCAATCTGTGAAGGCCACATGTGTCAAACTCAGGTCCTAGAGGGCCACGACTATACAGAGATTTGACGTTACCCCTGTTTTAGACACCAGATTCATCCCCTGAATTAGCCTTGGGAATTAGCTGATGAATTGAGTCATGTGTGTTAAATGACTGTGAGGAAGAAAGCTAAATTCTGCACTGCTGCAGCTCTCCATGAATGGATTCTGTATCTGCCTAAAATACCACTGTAAACAATTCAACCTCAGTCCACATCCAAAATAATGGCTCTGTAACCAGTCACAACCAATCACATTGTGACAATGTCCATTGTTAAAAGAGCTTTATAAATAAAATTGGTTCTGTCTTTGAAAAAATACAAAATAAGATAAAATTTGGTATACTAGGGGTGCCAAAACATTCTCACTGTTCACCCCGCTGGACAGGGCCACTGTATAACATGATCACATTTTCAGTGTTGTACATGTTCCAGCAATGAATAAACGTCAACACAATAGAAAGATCCTTTAAAGTATAAAAAGCCATGCCTGCTAAAATCGATTTTTCCGAAGAAAAGATGGAGAATAGAGAAGGAGTGTCCACTTTCAACATCACCACCTACCAGGCTCACTTCAGAATGAAGAGACTCTCAGTTCTTTTCTTTGCCTCTCATAGCCAGTTTTACAAATCCTAGGCTTTCTGTGTTAGCTTGACATTCAGCTTTGATGAATAAATAATAGTGTATGGCCCTTTGCTTTAAGTTTGTATTCACTGGTATATCGCTTGCCCAGAAATCGCTCTATTCTATTTACAGTATTGAGGTACAGAGAATCATTGTTCATCCAGAATTGTTCATCGTAGACATACGAAATGCGTGGGGCTCCTCGGTGACCCTGAAGTCTGGGTGTTTTGGCTTCACCCATAACTGTGTTAACCTCGATTGAATCGCAGGCGGCGGGTGCTTTGTCTGTGTGAATGGACACATTAGCCTTCAGAGGCGTTCGTGACCTCTCGAGGAAATGGCTCAGAGCCGTTTTCCCATCATCTCCTTCTGACCCAATGTCTGAAGGACAGAAATAAAGAAACCATTACACACATATATATCTTGGAGTTGAAAAAAAAGTGTATTTTTCACAAAATGGAAGCACTGGAGTTGATAAATCGTATAAAACTGAAGAAAACAGAGGCACACACACACATAAAAAAAAAAAAATTGTTATATTTGTTACATACTGATTTGAGGGATGAATCAGGATTTGGAGCCTTTCATGACAATTGCAGTAGCCATGCCATGTATTTCATAAGATTCTACTTAGTTACTGAGTACAAAGGAGCCATTTCTTGGCTAATTAAATGACCACTGAAACATGACAGGGTGGGATTGAATGCTTTCAGTGTCATCTCAGAACACAGAATTGGGATCCATCTCATAAACCTTGAGATTTGATTGAGATTCTGGACAGGAGTGTTTTTGGGCAGTTGAATGCAGATACTCTCTGGAGGACAAAAATCCATTGTTCAGGTGTTTTTTTTTTTATTAAGGCTTGGGCCAACACCACCATTTACTGAGCTGTGTAATATACCGTGTAACATGGCATATAATTACAGGTCACTTTTTGCAAGTGTGAATCAAGTCTCAAATCGCTGAACTGAAGTCTGAGTCAAATCTTAAGTCTCTGATCTGCAAGTCAAAGTCAACTCTCAAGTCTCTGAGCTGAAGCCTGGGTCAAGTCTCAAGTTCCTGAGCTGAAATCTGGGTCAAGTCTCAAGTTCCTGAGCTGAAATCTGGGTCAAGTCTCAAGTTCCTGAGCTGAAATCTGGGTCAAGTCTCAAGTTCCTGAGCTGAAATCTGGGTCAAGTCTCAAGTTCCTGAGCTGAAATCTGAGTCAAGTCTCAAGTTCCTGAGCTGAAATCTGGGTCAAGTCTCAAGTTCCTGAGCTGAAATCTGGGTCAAGTCTCAAGTTCCTGAGCTGAAATCTGGATCAACTCTCAAGTCTCTGAGCTGAAGCCTGGGTCAAGTCTCAAGTTCCTGATCTGAAATCTTGGTCAAGTCTCAAATCCCTGATCTACAAGTCTAAGTAAAGTCTCAAGTCTCTCAGCTGAAGTCTGAGTCCAGTCTCAAATCCCTGAGCGGAAATCTCGGTCAAGTCTCAAATCCCTGATCTGCAAGTCTAAGTAAAGTCTCAAGTCTCTGAACTGAAGTCTGAGTCCAGTCTCAAATCCCTGAGCGGAAATCTCGGTCAAGTCTCAAATCCCTGATCTGCAAGTCTAAGTAAAGTCTCAAGTCTCTGAACTGAAGTCTGAGTCCAGGCTCAAATCCCTGAGCTGAAATCTGTGTCAAGTCTCACATCTCTGAGCTGAACTCTCTGTCAAATCTCAAATTTCAGAGTTGCCTTGGGATGACTGGTGGAGGAGGTGAATGAAACTATTGAGTGAAACCATATTAGATTAACTAAATGAACTGATGAAACCATATTAGAGTAACTAAAACTTAAGGATTTGTATATAAGGCTTGGCAATCCAGGAAGCCTTTTGTTCCAAGAGAGCATTGTAGTTGTCTTAAAAAGCTTAAACGGTTGTCAATTACGAAAAGCTGGCCAAAAGCAAATCTCACACAAAGTTCATAGAAAGTCTTCAAGTGAACGAAGTTGTTAGGATGACCGCTAACTCTGCGCCGCACTCTGATCTGAACCGCTCTTAAGCTTTCATACATGTGTCTATGATGTACTACACACACATGCAACTGCATAAGGATGAACTTAAACTCCCACATACACTTATTGCTAACTCTATCTCTCCGTAATTCCACTCGCTACTCCACAGCATCTAATTGCGCTCCTTATTGAATAAAACAGCACCATTTAGCAACACAATACCTTGATTGTGCTTTGTTTTAAAGACAGTGCATTGGCAGATTGTGTTAATTATTGTTCTTCACTGTCGCATTGTTCTGGGCTTGCTAATTAGGGCTAGCATTAGACTATAATCCACTCTTTGAGTATTTTATGTGAATTGATCACAGGATTGATGGTGTTTATGGATATATTGGTTACAGGGAAAGTTGTAATTCAGTCTAATTAGTTTTTAGGTGTTATTCGTTTTGACCAAACGTTAACCTCATCATTCTTTTTCTCTGTAATTAAATCATATTAATATGGCATGATGGGGTAGCATAACGTCTTCTATTTTCTTCTCTTCTTTTTTTGCGTGTGTACAACTACAGAGTCTACAACGGATTGTGCTTTTAAAGTGAGCGTTTAGTAGCACATCTTTGCTTTTTGACTTAATAAATATGCAATCTGGAGCATTTCTGCCTCTTTTACACCCGCAATTTACTGAAGCCTGAATGTTACTTCTTGCGCAAATGAATGCGCCTGAAGGGCAGGTATTAAATTTGCTGAAGACTGTTGAAGAGAAAATTATAGCATAGTAGAATAAGTCTGAGCAAAATAAGACCTTTTATCGAAATTCTGCCTTAGTAAAATAATCAGAAGACTTATCATTACCATGGGAAATTCACTTTCATATTATATTTCTTATTTCATATCACATGTTCAAGAGCCTTTGAAAAGGTTTTCCACACTCCTTCGTTTTGTGTTCATACCAAGTTTTGTACAGGTTTTTGTTGCGTCTCACTGCCTTTACTTGCATCATACTTGAGCTTCAGTTAGATTTTAATCTTCCAGGCGTCTCCTTGAGATCCGAACTTGCCACAGAGGACAGTTAGCACATGCAAAAACCTAATTTGCATGTTGTTTCACCATTTATCCTTTTACACATGCAATTTAGTACTCGTTATCTGGGATCGTAATAAATCAGGGTGCAAGTCAACAGCTAGACTGGATTCCTCCATGCCTAAAAAATCCGTATCTTGATGTAAGTACTTAAACACTGCAAAGGACTTTTTTTAAATTTTTTTTTTTATCACATCCACCATTTTAGGACAGATGTTTTTCTTGTATTAAAAAAACTATAACAATACACTTTTTTTAAAAAAAAAAGAAGGTGATAACCAATAACGCCCCCCACAACATTCCACCGCTTCCGTTTAATAATAAATGCGTAACAAAGAAAAACATAGACGTAGTGAAGTTTTCTGTGAGGAGATGTTCATTTAACATTTATGGAAGGAGTCTCCAGGCTTAGAGCTTTGTAACTGTCAGAGTGTCTGTTCCTATGTTTACCACTCGTCCACTTGCACAGCTCAAACGTCGCACCGTAGTTAGATTGCAAACATCCGGCAGCCTCCGATTTTATTATCTGGGGTGAACTCTGCCCTCAGAACATCCTTTTCTGCAAAACAATTTCTACCGTCAGTGACAAGTCCATTTGTTTTTTAGCCCTCCTGGACTTGGGAGCGGAAAGGAATTTCATCTCTTCTGTCTTTTCGGATTGTTCATCTTGGTTTAACGTGATAAATGCACTCAGCGAAGGCATCCTGTACCTTGTGCTTACATCAAACACATTCAACCTGCTGTGTATTTATATTAATATGTACATATATAACTATATATAAACATATATAACTACATATAACCACATATACATACAGTTCAATCTCCATAGCTATCTCGTTGTCAGGATTCCTCTGGTATTTGTCTGACACTCTGCATGTCTCTGGATGTAAATCAAGTCATTTTTTTTTTTCTTACAAATCAGAAATCTAATTCTTTAGCTTAACTTTTATTAATGCATTTAGAATATATTGCGCACCTGAGCTTGACAGGCAAAGCGTACCCCAATAATGTTTCCTTAATATGTGTGTGGGTGTGTGTGGGTGTCTTCTTCAGGATTTATGGGGCCAATAATGGATACTCGGTGGTGTGTGTGTGTGTGTGTGTATGTGTGTGTGCGTGTGTGTGTACTCCCACTCAGTCCCACTGTGCTCTTTGCTTTTGTCTGTTCATGTGTATGAGTGTCTCTATCTTGTACCTTTACTCTCCATCCGAGTCCCTTTCTCTTTCTTTTTCTTTCTTTCACGTCTGTTCCATTTGAAACGATAATCACGCTGATGTTTGCCATGTTGTTGTTTTTTTTTTTTTTTGGTCTATCAAAAAGTCCAGCCTTGCTTATTTCATCTCAGACACGCGGCCATCTGTGGATTTTCTTTTCTTCTTTCTACCTCCTCCTATCACACAATCAGAAATCACTTCAAAAAACTGTGGAACAATTTCTGGCACCATACAAAGCTTTATCATATTTTTCCATTTCATTGATTCACAGGTTTATATTAATGCGCTTGTTTTGAAGCGTTATTGTTTCTATAGTAACAGGGACCTGTAGAGCTGATGTAACTGTAAACCAATAAAAAAAAGTATGCCATTTCTAAAAAAAAAATATAAAAAATTGTAATTGTTAGCAAATCACTGTTGTATATCGAGGACGTGTGTTATTAGAAAAAAAACAAGTTTAGTTTTGGTAACAGTAACTCCTTACAGTAACTTCATCATACCACCCTGTCGGTAATCGTTGATTAGTTTCCTATAACAGCACAACACAAAGTGTTAGAGTTATTTTTTTTTTTTTTATACAACAAAAAAAATTCTAGGTTAAAAAATTATAAAAAAAAAAAATTAAAAGAAGTTGGGGTATGTTGTGTATATTTCCATTTTTTTAAAAAATGAAATTAAATGAAAAACAAGGAAAAACAGCTTTTTACAAAAGAGAAATTAATTCATTCTTTTCACTGATTTAAAAAATATTTCAACTAATTTTTAGATTCAAACACGTTTCACGCTTCAGTCTAGAAATCAAAAAATTCCAAATTTCAAATATGAAAAAAATTCCACTGCAGTACATTTCAGCAACAACTATTCATACTTTTCTGCTCACCACAGCTGTAAAGAGTTGTTACCCTGGACTTCCTGTTAGTTCGAACCAGTCTGGGCACTCTCCTCTGACCTCTCATCACTCTTTCTGCTCGTAAAAATGGATTTTTTTGTTATTTATTTAACACCATTCTGTGTAAACTCTAAGGAGTGTTCTGTGTGAATATTCTTGGATTTCAGCAGTTTGTGAAATCCTCAAACCAGCCATTCTGGCACTAACAACCATGCCATGGCTGAAAATCACTGAAATCACTTTTTTTTTTTTTTTTTCACCATTCTGATGTTTACGCACTTACGCACTGAAAAACTCAGGAAATTCTCTTCACAAATACAATTCGAACAAAGCCTGCAAATGTACGCACCTTTATTTAGATGAAGAGAAAGTGCGTAAATGAAAAAATGTCACTAGAACATCATCTAGCAAATATTAATCGTTTGTTTCGGGAAAAAAACAAACAAAATAAAAAAAAAAACAGTATCCAGGCAGAATCAATTCACAGACCTACAACTCTCCATCTTCTCAATGACCAAGTCGGATTTGTCTCAGCAAAAAACAGCTCATGAGCGAAAGACTTTTAAGGACCTTATACTCACATAACTCAAGTTCCCATTTTTGCGCAACTCAGCCCCTTTTCAAAAACTGTTCTGCAGTCGTCAAGAGTCCTAAAGCCTACAAATCCTCACTGCCTCTCTGCTGATGAATCATCGTTCCCGTCGGCTCAGAGTTGAAAGACGGAAAAGAGAACCTTACTGAGGTGAGGAGCGAAGAGAGAAAAATTAAACAGCAGCGGTGCGGAGTTTTCTGAAGTGTGAGCAACTTCTCCAGTGAATCTCATTAAAACCTCGTCAGGTTGATTATAGAAATGAGGCCTCAATCCTGTCCACACACCTTTTCCTTCAGATTTTTCATACGTTTGATATACGACACCATATATTTCTTTCACTTTTATACCACAGCGCTCTTGAATTCTCCAGAAAATGTTGATTCATTTTCTGTAACAGCAGCCCTGGCTCTAGTTGTGGCTGCGTGACAAATCACAGGTTTACAGGGACTTGAATGGTGCTCTACATAAACAGATTAAAAACGTTAAAAATAATCGTTGATGTGGTGACGATGCATTTATTTAATACTTATGGAAGGAGTCTCCAGTGTCAGCTCTTCATAACAGTTTTCCGACTCTTCAGGACAGAGTTGTTTATGTTTCTTGGTACCATAACGAGCTGCGTTTTTTTTTTTTATTAACATCAAGAGAATATTAGAGCTGCTATGACATAAGTAAGAACAGGAACTAATGTGTTTCACAGACATTTCCACGGCTTTGCATCATCCAAATTTCCTGATGATCATGGGAAGAAGAAAAGTATGTTCTTTCGTATATATTTTTCTTTATTTTCAATTAAATTGTGACTAATGAGGGTACAATAAATAAATTATTAATTCAAAAGTACGTCATTAGAATGTCCTAAATACTGTATCTTCATGCCCTGATTTGAATTTAACACTTTTTTTTTTAAATGATTCCCTACATGTTGTATAAGATTCAATATTGAAACATGATAAAACATAGGTTTTAAGTTTTTTTTTAAGAGTTACGCGGGCTAAATTGCACCTCAGTCATATTTGGAATCACCCAAATATTCCAAATTGTGAACTCCTGGACTTTTGGGCTGTACCATTTTTGTTACTAGAAACATAAATCACACGTTATCGTATTGTTGTGGCCTTTCCTGGGAACTCCATCCGCCTCCTTTAGGATAATAAATAGAGAAAATGAGGAGGAAATCGCTGAAGTAGACATTTATTGACTGATTTCAACCCTTCCCAAGTTTTAATGAAGCACAAACCCGGCACGAGTCAATAGTGGGAAGTATGATATGAAAATGAGATTTTATTGATTAACTCCGTGACCATGAGTTAAAGCAACATACACAGGGACTTGTTTTGCGGACGCACCATATAAACAGACTAAAAATAAAACTTGTTTTAAGACTCCAGTAAATAATCGTACTTTATTTATTTACATATTTATATATATATATACGTCATTGACATATATACGTCAAAAACTATATCTATATGATAATGACGGATACGTAGTCGTCCCCTCCCTAACCTATTAACTTGTTCGTTTTCATTACGTCGTATTAAAGCACTTACCTCGCTAACTAGCTCGCCATACGTTAATACCTTATGTTAGCTACCACTTCCTTAGCCTTGTCATTTAGATTTCCTAATGATCACGGTATTAATCGACCACTTAAAAACACACAAGCCAATGCTGAAAATTAAATGCAAAAAATATTACGAGTCTTTGCACATCCTTGTATATAGAAGATATTTTTAAGAATGACTTGATGTGAATGATCTGTTACACTGTCAGTATTTATCACGTTGTCGTTGTAAGCTGAAAGACAGAGCGGCTATGAGGAAAGGCTGGAAAAAAAAATACAAAACAAAAAGTAGCATGGCAGTGTGCAGTCTTGCGGAGCTAAAAATAGATATTTCTTTGATTTAGTTCTGCTTAGCAATGTCAGTGATATGATAAAGTTATGAACATTATGAAAGTTATGATGTGTTTATAACAGTAACGGATTACACAGGGCTCGATGCAGTTACCGTAAAACCCTGTGTATATGCACACTCCATTTTCTATCACAGAGGAGAAACAGAGGTTGCTGTAGTGTGGTACAGGGTGAGTCCAAAGGGATGGGGTTGTGAAATTTGGAAAATGTCAATGGTAATGTAACCCTGGGGATGTTTGGGGATACTTAGATATTTGCATTTAAAAAAAAAAAAAAAAAGCTCTATCATCTTAAACGGAGCCTTAAAAGTTCCATGTAGGACCTCTTAACTATCCAAAGAACCCTTGAGGAACTTTTTTGTAGACGTGTAGGTGTAAAGAATGAGTATGTGTAAAAAAAAAAAACTTGGGTAAAAAAAAAAAAAAACTCATAGGAAAGCTTGAAAGAACTTTTCCAAAATCCCTCTGTGTGAGTTCAAGGACTATAGAGAAACCCAGACACTTACTTCAGATCCTTTCTGCGATGTGAGTATGTGTGTGAATGCGTGTTGTGTTTATGTCTCCAAGCGAGTGACTAACACTTTTCATGAAGGTCCAACAGTGGGAGAATATTTGATCTCTCTCTCCCAGAATTCTCCCTGCAGCTCGCTTTGATTCCGGTTACCGGTTCTCAGAGACTGAGATGGTCAAGGTGACTATGAAAGGCCGAGTACGTCTATTTTCAGCCCTCGAGCCTTACACTTGTGAACTTTTAGAAGAGATACTGTGTAACTTGTTAAAGCAAAAAAAAAAAGAAAAAAAAAATTCAGAAGAATTGTAAGAAGCAAAAAAAATTATAAAAAAAACATGATTCCACTGGGTTCCATACAAATGAAAAAGCTACAACCGCTACCCGTGCTACATCTCGTGCCCTGACCTTAACTTTTCATAACTCTGCACACCAGTTGGCTTGGTGTCCGGACATTCTGAAGCTTGACATATCTGATTTTTGTCATACAGTAGGTCTGATTTTTTTTCTTCTCTTACAGAAACAGTCACATGTGATTATGTGGAAAAACATGTGAATGTGCATTTCACCATGTTATGCCCTGAAATTGCACGTGACATCACGTGAATAATACAATGATAATTGAATCATATGAGAAAAGCACATCTGAAAAATGAGATCAGATGCCATACACATGAAAACGTAAAGTGAAAATAAATGAATCCTGAGTGAAAATCACATGTGAAAAAAAAAAAATAAAAAAAAAGAATCATGTAAAAAAAACATCACATGCAAATAAATGAATCATTTTAAAATAAATGAATCATATTTAAAAAAATCAAGATAATCAAATGAATCGTATGAATCTAAATGAATCATGTAAAAATCACGTGTGAAAAATGACTCGTAAAAATTAATGAATCATGTAAAAATAAATAATGTAAATAAATCATGTAAAAAAATCACAAGATAAATGAATCATGTGTAAAAATAACGTGAAAAATAAATGAATCATGTGAACATAAATGAATCGTATAAAACTCACATGTGAAAATAAATGAATCATATAAAAAATCATGTGAAAATAATTGAATAAATGTGTAAAAAATTATGATAATCACAAATAAATATAAATGCATCATGTGTAAAAGAATCACATCTGAAAATAAATGAATCGTATGAATCTAAATGAATCGTGTAAAAATCACATGAAAAATAAATGAATCGTAAAAATAAATGGATCATTTGAAAATAAATTAATCATATGTAAAAAAAAAAAAATCACAAGATAAATGAATCATGTGTAAAAATCATGTGAAAACAAATGAATCATATAAAAATCACATGTGAAATTAATAAAATGTATAATAAAAGAATCACATCTGTAAATAAATGAATCATATGAATCTAAATGAATCATGTGTGAAAAAAATCATGTGCAAATAAATGAATCATGTGGAAAAACAGTCACATGCACTACAGGTGAAAAATGTGTGAAACATAACAAGTGTCTAAAAACCGAATCTGTAAATTTCACGAGTGAAGGTCATGTGACTTTTCTGTAAAGGTTTTTCTTATTCGTACCAATGTATCACTGTGAACTGAAGGAACCTGGACAGTTGCTCACCGTGTGGGCGAGTGAGAGGTGTTCAGTAGAAAGGATATAGAGTGAAGAAGACAAAACAAGACACAGCAGACAAAACAGATATCACAAACGCACATCCAAGCAACAAAAACATCAATAAGAGTTACATTTATTATGAGTAAAATTTGAAATATGCTGTTTTTATCGTTCGGCTACAACGATATGAAGGAAGGCCCTGAGAAAGAAGCGATAAAACAAATGATATCATATGAGAGAGAGGTTTAGGGACAAATTGGAAGAGTGGGTGTTTTGTCATGTGGGATGAAGACGAATCGGCGTGATGTGCTAGCGATATTAAAGCCAAACGTCGAAAAAAAAGAATCCTTTAGCGCCGCGAAAGACACAATCGTAACATCACTGTCCGTCCTTTTTCCTCCAGCTTTGCCTCCCAACGGGGAACAAGACTGTATTTTTAATATGTTTTTAATGAGTAGAATTTGATTTTGCTACTTTACCAGCAATTAAACGGTGCGTGCTCATTTTACTAAAATTCATACATGAAAAAAAATTTCTTTCGCTCCACAAGGAGATTCATCTTTCTTTTCTTTTTTTTTTTTTTTAATAATCGTGTTTAGAACCAAGACGCCCCTGGAAAAATATTCAGCAGCAACAGCAACCAGAGCTGCTTTAATAGAAAATGAATCAACACCTTCCGACCAATCAGATTCGAGAATTCACGCGAGTCTTCAGGACAGACGAGTTTCTGCTTTGTGGTTTCTTCGTAACCTGACAAATTGCATCTTATTAACTTCAAGAGAAAGAAAGAAAAAGGGAAGCCTTTGAGAGAAAGTGGACTAACTTGTGGATGTTTCACAACATTAGCGGTAACTATAAAAGGATAAAAAGGACGGAAGGTAATTCATTAATAAATAAAACATTATACACGTTAGCAAATTGCTGTTAGTAAAAGAGGAATGAAATACTTCTGCTGTTATAGGAAAATAATCGACTTCTGGATGGTTACATTAACTCTGCTTTATCACTCTACTCTTTCGTTGATGATTTTCCTATAACAGCTCTCCGCCAAGTGTTTTATTCCTTGCTAATACACTACAAAACATGCCAACTCTGCCAATTTCTCTCAACTTTTTCCATGAATAAAATATAGCAGCTTACAGACAAGATGCTAACAGGACAGTTTTGAACCTGGATGTTGTATTTCTTCCTCTGTGTGCTGAACCTGAGGGATTTCAGAGGCTTATTATTATCGATTTCTGATAATACCTTCCCTTGACATGACTATAAATCCAAGCATTTGTCACAATAATCGTGTCTATTCGAGAGATCACTTGGGGTTGGTTGCGCAGGGTCCTTTATTGATGGCTATTGAGCGACAAGACAGTGGTAATCATAAAAATGAGCTCCTTAAGCACCATTGAAGAGGGCTGAACCCCTGCCGGATGGATGGGGATGCAGGAAATATGGCTGTCCTGCACATATTCTAGAGATTTACACATCGCGAGGCTGCCAGGCAGAGTAGTAAATTCTTTAACGATTAGCTGTTGGGCGAAAGCCTGTCGTAACTAGAGCACGGGCCATCCAATGCATGGAAAAGTGATTTAGAATGGCAGTTAGTGGTGCTAATTAATTTTACTGCTCACCTTTCCATCGAAGTGTCTTGAGAGAATGTGGAAAATGTCTCGAAATGTCCTCTCTTGTCCTATCAAGTGTCTGTGCACAGATCAAGCCAGCTTGTACATTCGGTAGCACTTAATTGAAAGGAACACTTGGGTCATTCTAGAGTTGTGATGGCAGAAGTGTGTCCTTTGCATGGAAAACATTTTTTTAAATGATTAATGGAATTTAAGTGGATTGTTTTCAGTAAAGAAATGCGTCACAGAATCCATGGAAACTATCATTTTTAGTACACGAAAACCCCATAAAGACATAAACTGCAGTCTCTTGACATAACCTCGATCCTAAAGGTCTAACATGGAGAACTAAGACTAATACGATGTGATATTTCATACGGAATAGTTTATGTACCAACGATTTAACGTTGAAAAATGTTATTAGTTATTTTCATCTAACAGATTTCCAGTTATATACGTAGCAATACGATGCTTAGTGAGTGTCCTTTTTCAAGGTTAATTCAACAAACAACAAAACCCTAATCAACCCTTTATATGTGTTCCTTAAATAAACTGTTAGAGTGGGATTAGACATAATAAAGCTTTTACCAGACATGTTTGCATCAACTAGTTTTAACCCTCAAAGCACTTATAATCAAAATAAAAATAACCTTTCACCGTTGCACCCAAATATCCCCGGATTTCCTTATCCGCTGAGGTCAGATTTGAATTTTCATGGCAATGCTTACATTTATTATTTATGAAACACATCTACAACATTTGATAATAAAAATACAATGAACGCTTTGAGTCCTCACTGTGCAGGTTTAAAACCGTGCAGCATTTATTTCTACTGTTGGTGAAGCAAATTAGTGTACAAAGTTAACGTCTTAATGTGTTATAGCTGTAGTTTAGCAGTGCTAAACCATGCACTTCAGCTCAGGTGAATAGATCTCGGTGTCTTTTCTTTATAATAGTATTTAATACTATGCAAACTTAAAAATTGAGAAAAGGACGCTGGATTCCTACAATTCTGTTCATATCAAATAATGAAACCAATTCAGTATGAAAATTTGTTGACCAAAAATGCCTCATTTTCACATGTTGGTTAAAACAAGAAATCGTGTTACACCATGTAGGAATTTTTGAAAATGACCAACATTCCAAATTGTCTTCAATCGTTGACAGATTATAACAAAAATCTGCCTGGACTCCTTCTGGTAGTGTAGACATTGTTAGCTAATTTGTTGGTTAGCTAAATCACAAATGTGGTGAATGGCTGAATATAAATCAAGGCTAGGATTTCAGAAAGCCTTCCTAAACACTTCCTAACCAGGAGATGGTAACCAGGAGATGGTAACCAGGAGATGGTAAGCAGGAGATGGTAACTCAAATAACCACTCTTTACATCCGTGGTGAGCAGAAAAGCATCTCGGAAGGATTGGATCATTGAGCAGGTGTACAGATGTTCCTAATAAAGTAGTCAGTGAATGTAGTAATAGCACTAGAACTGCGCTTCTAGCAGAGCCAAAGAACATCAACACATCAATAACGCTTGGATATGTAAACACAGCAAATTATTTTCATGAAAAAATCTTATGTTTCGTGATTTTAAAGATGCTGGATGTAAGATTCAAGATTTTTGGGTGAATTAGCTCTCAAACATTAACTAGCTAGTTAAAACGCAAGTTCTTGTTGTAGGATTAGTTCTCTAGTAGGGCCACATAGTGAGTTTAGTCACTGTCCAAAACATTTCCACTAAATCCTACCTGTGAGATTTGACGTAAATTACTATTACAGTATTGCCAGGGCCAGTCAGCTCAAGGTCCCAATGTTTTAGAGCATTTTATCCCTCTGATTAAATATTTATGAAACAAAAATAAACCAAAAAAAAAAAGAACTTTTAGTTCCCAGAAATGCTTAGGCCATGTTCAAAGAGCCGTGAAGACCCTGAGGGTTTCGCAATGCGGGATACCAATGCAGCTGTGATCCTGAATTTTGATTAAAACATAAAAGCAATGTATCAACCAAAATTTTCCCTGGTGTATGGGTCTACACGTGAGTTCTCCAGCACTTTCTGGAACATATACAGTCACCGGCCACTTTATTAGGAACATCTGTACAGCTTTTCATTGATGCAGTTATTAAAAAAATCATTTTAGAAATCGATGAGCACCTGATTTTTCACACACAACAGTGTCTAGAGTTTACACAAAATAGTGCGAAAAAGATGTTCGAGCTGACAGGAAGGCTATGGTAACACAAATAACTACTCTTTACAACCGCGCTGAGCAGAAAAGCATCTCAGGATGATTGGATAATCACCCAAACGAGCAACGTTCCTAATAAAGTGGTCAGTGTGTAGTATTCATGCTAGAACTAGAACTCAAAATACATCAATAACTCCCTGATATGTAACACAGCAGCAATTATTGTAACAAAAAAATTCAGTAAATAATAAAAAAAAACACTCCAAACGTAATTTATATTTTGCCTCAAGCTTTAGTTATTGAGTCGAGTGTTGTTTTAGGGTGAAATATCACTTTAGATAAAAGATTTAATTATTTTTCCTCAGTGCAGAAAGACTAAAGGGCTGGAAGCGGCTGGAGGTGCGAATGAATAATTTAGGGTTCGGAGAGGCGAGAAGGGGAAAAAGATGAGTTAGAGGAGGATTAAACACATTAAACACATTAAACGAAGAGAGAAACAAACTCCAGTTATCAGTTTTATTGAGAGGAAGAGATGAATGTTGCTAAAACACACTTATATCTTTATCATGCTTTATGATAAGCTTGAAATATCCATGTAATTATGTGGATATAGCTTTATTACTGATGCTGTGGTGCAATTTAAAGTAATGTAGCAGCAGTGAAACAGCAGCATGTTTAAGTGAAATGCTGGAGTTGGGAAATGATGTAGTCCATAAAAAACTAATTTTCCAACATAGTGTATGGATTATTAAATCATCAAATATCATATATATGGATCACACTTATGATGAGATTGCTAATGCAGGCTCTTTTGGTTAATTTCCTTTCTCCCCTCCAACTTTAGGCTTTTGGGAAATTATTTTTACTATAATGGGTGAAATTGACCACCATATGTTTTCAAGGTTTCATTTTCTCTGTATTTCTATCATTTTGTTCGTGAACAAGAAGTATACCAAGGCATTTAGGCTGAAATAGATACAAACTTATAAATCAACAAATTTTGGGTTGAGAAGTTACATTTATTTATGATAAGAGTTTTTTTAAAATTTTTTTAATAAATGGTACTTGATAAAGTTTTTCACTGGGTGAATATGTAAATACAGAAATGTTCTTTTACAACAACAACAACAACAACAAAAAGAGTCAGTTATGTTTTTCCACCACATTTTTTTCTATTGTAGTTTCTGAAATACTCAACCCAACAACCAACAACCGTCTATCTCATGGTCAGTTGTTCCCCCTCATTCTGATGTTTAATATAAACATTTAACCGAATCTTGACTTGTATCACCTTTGCGCAAAATAAGCAAATGTACAGGTGTTCCTAATATAGTGGCCGGTCAGCATATATCCTATATATTGCATGTGTATAAACCCTGACTCACTGTACTTCGTTACATGATATTGCTGCACATCACAATACTTCTAGATTTGTCTCTAGGCCTATGTATTCTTCCAATTCTCTTTTTTTTTTTTTTTTTTTGTTGGCTGCATTTTTGTCTTCATAATTTCTTGGCACTGTGGAACTGCGCTCTTGACAGAGTTTGGTGCCAGTTCACAGATGAAGTTATTACTGGGAAGGGAGTTAATTAGTGGTGCATGTAATGTGTGTGTGTGTGTGTGTGTGTGTTGCCCTTTACCTGAATTGAAAAATCATGTATAAATTTATGATTTAAGACTTTAAACATATGAACATACCCTATAGTGCATGTATGATGATAATAATGCGAAAAACACGTATATATCCTTTGAGAAGTGAACAAATTCATTTTTTTAAATAGAAATTCAGGAATTTTTTTTTTCAACTTAAACACCCTACTGGGACCTTTTGAATTCTTGTTTTTTTCCCACCTCAGGTTGCCAGCTGGAGTGTAAAAGCATTTATGGTAGAACCTGGCAAAGGTTCGATTAGCAGGCACCAGAACCTGAGCTATATTAGCTCAATTTTTTCAAGTAAGAATTAAGTAATGAAACTGAAACACACTGATTAGTGAACACCTCCTACTGCATTGATTCGAATGGTCAATATCCCTAGCAGCTAATTTCCCTTTGGGGATAATTAAAGTTTATTTGGTTTGTTTAAAATAACCCTGCTAAAATGCATATTTTACACCCAAGGGGTGTTTGTAAGTGAATACACAGAGTGAGCGGAAATAAATATTCAGGCATTTTTGTTTTTGTTATTTAATATTAGTTGCAGTGCATACCGTATATCCACTTCCGATTTACACACATGATGTCTTTTTATATTGTACTTAATATAAATCCGAATGAAAGAGTACAGTATATAGTCATAAGCAAGAACAAATATATGTTTAAAAAAACAAATTGGTAGGCAAAAAAGTATTCGGACACTACAAATTAAATTTAAAATTAGTACTTTGTAGAGTTGTAGATGTCTATGGTAAGAAGTAATTAGCTTTTTTGGTGGATGGTGGTTCAATTTTGGTCCATTCCTGTTCAAGATCCCTCTGATGGACTCGGAATTTCAAAATCCTCCATAAAATTTTCAATGGGATTCATGTCAGGAGATATTGCTATGCAAAGCCTTCTTGAGTTATTTTGGCTGTATGTTTGGGGTCGTTGTTTTGTTGTCCATCTTCTCCCCAGATCCAATTTCTTGGCTGATGAGATTAAATTCCCCTCCATTCACCAACCCTTTTTTCTCCAAATATGACAAGCTATAATCATTGCCAAAGAGTTCTATTTTTGTCTTATATATTGTTCCAAAAGCTATCTGGTTTGTCTAAATTCATTTACACGCTTGTCTCTGTGCTTCATTGTTAGCAGAGGAGTTTTGCGTAAGGTGTAGAAATGGAGATTTTTGCGGTGCAGATTTTTGCTTATTGTTCGCTGCTGCTTTCAGGTTATCCTGCAACTCTTTTCATATGACTGCAGGCTTCTTTCTTATCTTCCTTATCATTGGTGTTGTGAAATTTTGCATGGTTCCATGAACTTTCTACCTGCATATTATCGAACCAGTTGTACTGACAGTTATGTTTAAGGTCTTTGCTAAATCCTCCCAACCAATGGCAACGTCTTTTATAATGACATCAGGTGCAATTTTGCAGCATTTAGTATATCTAGAACATGATTTCCTTTCAACCCTTGTTTATACTTATTGATACATACTTTTTTGTTCGTAATTATAAGTACAAAGTCAAATGATATTCTATGTGTAAGTTTGAAGTGAATATATGCCCTGGAATTATATTAAATACCAAAAAAACAAAAGTCTGAATATTTATTTCCCCTCGGTGTACGAAAGAATAAAACTTCCAGAGATCAACTTCAAATTCTTTTGAATCAGTTCCCCATTTTAGCATTCTGGATTCTGATTGGTCAGAAGGTGTTGATTTATGTCCTATGACAGCAGCTCTGACAGTAGGGCTATTCATATGTTATCGTTTCTATAGTAACAGCTTGCACGGGGACTTGTTTGGCAGACAGACCACAAAAAATGTGTTAAAAACTGTGTGTAATCATTGATTACGCCACCAAGTGTTTTATTTCAAAAGCTTCTTTCCAAGCGCACTGGATGCATTTTGCTACAACACAAACCAAAGATGCAGACGCTCTAGCCATCCACACACACCACTAACCCATCTGGGAATAAGAAAAAAAAACACTTATGTAAGAATGATGTAAGTCCAGTATTCAGTCCAGTATCGGAGGCTAGTGTCTGAGCTAAAGACTCTTGGTGTAAACAACACATCTCTGACTGTCTGACTGTCAGGCCAGGAGACTCCTCTCTGCTCCAGACTTGCTTTAAACACAAGGGCTCCTCAGGGATGCAAACTACCGCCACTGTTCTATTCCCTATACACCTGTGACTGACTTCATATGCGTGACTCATGTTCCATCACAAAGTTTGCGGACGACATGACAGTGGTAGACCTCATTAACAGTGATGATCAGGACACCCACCCGACATGGTGTGCAGAAAAGAGAGTCTCCCTGCGTGGAAACAAAACCAAGGAGATGATCTTTGACTTCAAATAGATTTAAAAAGGGATACTATTGACCAGAACTATTCACTGGCCATTTTTGAAATTTTTGACTGCTACAGGAAAAATTTGTTACCGTCACAAAAAAAAAACATCCAAATGTCAAATATAATATTAAATTCTTTGAAATAATTATGCAGAAGACTATGAAACAACAAAACATCTTATATATCTCAAAATACTAATATAGCTGTAATCAGCAATTAAGGGGGCCAAGCACTTTCTGACCCCACCCCTTAGTGACAGAGGACGACTAGAAGCTATCAGTGCTTGTTCTCAAGTAGATACACTAAATTTTATGCCGACACGTCTAAGCAGTTGCTGCGATATTCCCTCCTTTTCCTGTTTTCAGTAGCCCGTTCAAATTGCTAACAAATTTGAAGCTTGCTTGCTAACTTCAAGTCATGTTGCCAAACTTTAGTTTATATGTAATGTTTATATGTATGTTTATATGTATATGTAAGTTTATATGTAAAAGTGTTGCTGAGAAATGGCCTTACTTCCTGTTTGGCATAGTTTTTTTTGCTAGCAAATTTGTTCACTTGTTATGGTTGAACCATGTTGAATTAAAAATAAGTATTGTAAACAAAAGATGTATCATTCAGCATGGTCTGATGATGCAATGGTTCAAATTTTACAAAGATAAAGAGGTTTCTAGGATAAGAAGCAAAAAAGTTTTTGTTAAACTTCAAAATGGCCGCGAGACAATATTTTGAGACCATGAGATAATATATTGAGGCCACAAACTGACTATGTTGTTGCCACAAAATACCCAAGTCTTGGCCATGAATTGTGTAACTTCAGCCAATAACTTTAATTGTAGAATGTCGTCTAAATACTTCATGGCCAATATTTAACATATTTTTAATTTCTGCAGTTTCCATTCAATTTGAAACTTTGCACAAAAAAACATCAAAAGAAATCTCACCTTCTCCTATCATACATTCATATCTACAAGAAATTAGCACCTTTAATCATATTTTTCTCTCTCTTTCTCTTTATCTTTCTCTCTGGCCTAATGGCCTCATTAGAGATCTGATCTGGCAGCAAGTACATCTTTATGGAAAACGTTTAAGGTTTAATGAAAGAAACGTTTGATCACAGCTGTGGGAAGTTTTCCTCCTGCTCAATATCATTAAGAGGCCAGAGAAAAGGTCTGACCCGAAAAACTGCTGTGAAATAGATCACAAGGAGAGAAGCGTGAATGAAAGAGAGGTTGAGTTTAAGGTCACAATTCAGAAAAATTGGTATTAAAAGTTACGAAGGTTACAGTTAGGGGCGGGATTAGCGGGATTTATTCGTATGAAGTACAACAGGCAAAATCCGAATTTGTACAAATTCTTTATGACCCCATCCAAATAACCAATCCAAACAGATTTTTCACAGGTAAAGATATTAAAGTTAACTTGGGAATTAAACTAGATTTACACTGTAGGATTTTTGGCCTGATTTTGCACATAGTAAAGTAATTCTTTGATGATAATTTTTGGTGTCCTTATTTCGGCAGTATCTGAAATGATTGGCTTAGAAATTTCTGCGCTATAAAAACACACTAATGGACAGAAGAAAACAAACATTCTTACCTCAAGCTCACTTTCAATTATGTTTGAGATTATGCGAGTACGTTTTTCTACAAGAGTTTACTGGATTGCGCTGGTTGAAGATGTAAACTACGCAGGGCAAAGTTAGTCAATAGTCTATCGTTAGAGGCTCTTCATTGTATAATCTGACATGGAGAACACACATTATCGCACAGGCTACGAATTCAACCAAGATTTTATTGGGATCATGTTGTATAGTGGGACAAGTACTAATCTTAAAAGATCGCGAAAAACTGGCTATAGAACAATACGATATAAAATGGACAGATGTTGCTATGGGTGAGGGTACTTGTTGTTTTTGTATTGTTGTTGGGTGTATTTACTGTTTACTTTTTTTTTCCCTATATGATCAGTTTTGCTACTTGTGATGATGAAGGAACATCCAAACCCCCTTGAAACGGACAAGAGAAATGTAAGGCCTTTCTTTCAATGGCATGTTCAAGCAGCAACAGAGTGACATTTGAGGAATCATAAGACTTCTACAAAAGTCATCTGGTCATGTCTGGACAAGTCATGACTTTATTTTTTAGAACATAACAATCAGTTGAAATCTCAGAAGAGCGAAGTAGCCTTTTCCTCTGAGAAACAGAGGAGTCGAGCACAATCCAGACGCTCCCGCTGTCGGCACTCGACAGATGGTAGATGTCACATGAAACAGACACAAACTGAAGAGCGTCTATGTTGCTAAATTTAGTGCCGTGTCAGATGACTGAGTGGTAAACGCACTGGACGAGTGTGTCTGACGCCCACATTGAATTAAATCAAACAGTGTTGGTACTGATAAATTTTCTAATAACAGCAAGACAAGGTAAATCGCAGGTTTATATTCATGCGCTCTTTCTAATGCATGATTGTTTCTATAGTAACAGCTTATACAGGGACTCGAACGGCGGACGCTTTACTTAAACGGATTAAAAAAATGTGTGTAATCGTTGATGTGGTGAAGTTTTTCTTTGTTTATTTAACATTCATGGAATGGAAGGAGTCTCCAGTGCAAGTGCTTTGTTACAGTTAGCTGTAACCTGTTAGCAAAACTAATTGATTTTTTTCCCCAGGTTATCTGTCTGAGGAATCTTGGTATCAAATTAAAATATATATGATTGTCCTGTCTTGGTCAGGCACACCACATGGCAGACACACACATACACACACACACACACACACACACAAACACACACCATTTGGAATTGTCTAGAAACAGATGGAAAAGGCTGGAGCTGCTTCTCTTATTTTTCTTTCATAGATCACACGAGGTGACTATACATTTTGGACTGCAGCTAACAGAGCTGGGCTTTTTGTTGTCCCGTGTCTCCTGCCAGGGCTGGCTGTGTGCTAATTAAAGAGGGATTGAGCGGGACTGGTGCTTTGTCCCAGAGGAATGAGCTAATTATGGATGAGAGCACTGCATTGTTGTTGCAGGCTTCAGTCCAGGCCCTTTGTTCCAATTAAGAGAAAGCGGCTGGTGGAGCTGAAGTAGGTGACCACACAAGTGGACATTCATCAAATTTTCGATGTGTGATAGACATCCCAGAATCAGTTTTTTTTTTCTTCTCACCATTTTCCCAATGGCATTCAATTTCACATTAAGGAGAAATCCAGTGTGGCGACGTTGGTGCAAACACTGGACTCAAAGTCCCAGAATGCTATGCAGCTATACAACTCGTCTTGGCTTGCTAGCGATCTTCACGATGATGGCAGCATTAGTAAGAAAGTGTTTCAGCTTCTTTGGAAGCTGATCTGTTTGAGCAGAGTGTACAGATGAGGAGGTGAGAGAGCTGGACAGACTAAAGCACTAAAGTCAAGTCAAGTCAAGTCAAGTCAAGTGGAGTTTATTGTCATTTCAGCCATATACAAGTACACAGTGAAACGAAACAACGTTTCTGCAGGACCAAGGTGCCACATAAGACAACACAGAACAACACAGAACTACAGGGACTACATAAATTACATAAATTAAACGTAAAGTGCACAAGTGCAAACATGTGCAGACAGCACAAGACAGAACAGACAGTACATAACTACGACGCCGACCAGTACACAGTCCTGTTGAAAGTGATAAAGTGACAGTAGTGCAAATATTACAGCTGAGGTAGTGTAAACAGTGTAAACATAGTAGTAGCAGCAATAATAAGACATGTGCAAAACATGTGCAGTGCATGTGCATAGAGGATGTTCTGTTGTGTGTATATATATGTATGTATGTATGCGTGAGTTCCTTTGGACCAGTTCAGTTGTGTGTGTGTGTGTGTGTGTGTGTGTGTTCCTTCAGTCCAGTTCTAGGTATTTAGGAGTCTGATGGCATGAGGGAAGAAACTGTTGCACAGTCTGGTTGTGAGGGCCCGAATGCTTCGGTACCGTTTACCAGACGGCAGGAGTGTGAAGAGTGTGTGTGAGGGGTGTGTGGGGTCATCCACAATGCTGGTGGATTTGCGGATGCAGCGAGAGGTGTAAATGTCTGTGATGGAGGGAAGAGAGACCCCGATGATCTTCTCAGCTGTCCTCACTATCCGCTGCAGGGTCTTGCGATCTGATTCCCAAACCAGGCAGTGATGCAGCTGCTCAGGATGCTCTCGATAGTCCCTCTGTAGAACATGGTGAGGATGGAGGGTGGAAGATGTTCTTTCCTCAGCCTTCGCAGAAAGCACAGGCGCTGCTGGGCTTTCTTTGTTATGGAGCTGGTGTTGAGCGACCAGGTGAGGTTCTCCGCCAGGTGAACACCAAGAAACTTGGTGCTCTTGACGATCTCCACGGAGGAGCCGTCGATGTTCAGCGGAGAGTGGTCATTCTGTGCTCTTCTGAAGTCAACAACCATCTCTTTAGTTTTGTCCATGGTCAGAGACAGGTTGTTGGCTTTGCACCAGTCCATTAGCCGCTGCACCTCCTCTCTGTATGCTGACTCGTCGTTCTTGCTGATGAGACCCACCACGGTCGTGTCATCGGCGAACTTGATGATATGATTCGAGCTGTGCATTGCTACACAGTCGTGAGTCAGCAGAGTGAACAGCAATGGACTGAGCACACAGCCCTGTGGGGCCCCAGTGCTCAGTGTGATGGTGTTGGAGATGCTGTTCCCGATCCGGACTGACTGAGGTCTCCCAGTCACGAAGTCCAGGATCCAGTTGCAGAGGGAGGTGTTCAGGCCCAGCAGGTTCAGCTTTCCAATCAGGTGCTGAGGAATGATTGTGTTGAATGCTGAACTGAAGTCTATGAACAGCATTCTAACATAAGTGTCTTTATTGTCCAGGTGGGTGAGGGCCAGATGGAGGGTGGTGGTGATGGCATCATCTGTTGAGCGGTTGGGGCGGTAAGTGAATTGCAGGGGGTCCAGTGAGGGAGGCAGCAGGGTCTTGACGTGCCTCATGACGAGCCTCTCGAAGCACTTCATGATGATGGGTGTAAGTGCAACGGGACGGTAGTCATTGAGGCAGGACACTGTGCTGCTGCATCACATTATCTATCTTTAGGTAGATAAAGTGAAGGCTAAGTCGCGTAAACATTGCAGATCTTTAACATGGTAGGAACATACTGCATATAGATATTCCTTTGTTAATATAAAAATGAAACTTCAATACGCAAATGAGTTCAGTATGTTTGAATATGCACTAATAAATAATAATAAATCAATATTACAATTTTTGGTGATAATACACCCAAAAGAGATCAACATAGTCATTATTGCTTTACAATATTCTTTTAAAAGACATATTTAAAAGATGCAAATGAGACAATACATCATTGAATATGGACTAATTTAAATATTGCATTTTTTTTTTAAAGCACACCCAACTTTTCCCACTTTATGAAAACATTATTTCATGGAATTAAAGATCAACATAATCCATTTGGGAGTTAACAATGATGTAATTTTTGTGTTACACTGTTAAAAAAAGATATGCAAATGAGGCAATGCATCATTTTATATGTATTAGTTTAAATGTTATAAAATTATTTTAAAAAATTCATCAATTTAGGGAAATATTATTAATAAAGATCAAAACAGCCCAATGTGGATTAGCACTAACACAGTATTTTGTTAAACAATGTATTAAAATATGCAAATAAGGCAATGCATCACTGAATGTGGACTAATAAATATATTTACTAATAAATATTACACATTTAAATATTTTTGAATGGATTTTTTTTTAAAAGTTGATTTAACTCAGGGTTTTTTGTGATAATTTATGAAACGGTTCAATTTATGAAACGATTGTTATTTAATCGAATTAAAGATCAACACAGTACAATAACAATGTACAGTAGATTAAAACTAACACAGAACCAGAACCACATGTACAAAATAAACAAATTAAAATCTGTAGTCACAAAAATAGTCAGGGGGGAAAGAGGAAAATAAACAGGGGTGCAATGGAAAGACCTTTGCAAATGTCTCACAGGTGCTGTGTGGTATTTGTCCAGGGTGTTTGAAATGATTAGAAAAGGCCTATTAGGAATTCCGGTCACCCGTCGCACAGATGGACACGGCGGCCCAGAGGGTTGCGATACAACAGCATTCACAGAGCAGACAAAAGATGAGAGCACAACAACATTCAGGCAGAACACACATACGACACAAAACACAAAAACACAATGTTATCAGAAGTAAGAAAATAAAAACAATTTAAAAATGCCGCATTTATGAAACAAGCAAAAGATAAAGGGACAACATTCAGACAGAAGACAAATACACTCAAGGTAAACGTAACATTATTAGAAATAAGAACGTTAAAAATGCTGTATTTATGAAACAAACAAAAGATAAAAGGACAACAACATTGTGGCAGAAGACAAACATATTAAATGTAAACATAACATTATTAAAAATAAGAAAAAACAAACAAAAACAATAAAAATGCTGCGTTTATGAAACCAAAGACGAAAGGACAACAACATTCAGGCAGAAGATAAATACATCAAAAGTAAACAGAATGTTATTAGAAACAAAAAACCAACAAAAAACTATAAAAATGCTGTATTTATGAAACAAACAAAAGATGAAAAGACAACAACATTCAGGCAGAAGAAAAATACATCAAAAGTAAACACAGTGTTATTAGAAACAAAAAAAACCCAACAAAAAACTATAAAAATGCTGTATTTATGAAACAAACAAAAGATGAAAAGACAACAACGTTCAGGCAGAAGACAAACACATTAGCAAAAAATGTTAGCAAAAAAAATGTTAGCAAAAACAAATTCTGTATTTATGAAACGAACAGAAGATGAAACAACAACAACATTCAGGCGGAAGACTAGTACATTAAACCAAAACTTATTATCAATAATAAAAACTGCATTTACGAAATGAAGAAAAGACAAGAAAATAACAACATTAAGGACATGACAGCATGTTAAGAGAAGGATAAATAAAACCAGAAACGATAAAAAAAACACTGCATTTTTGGTATAAATGAAAAATTATACTGAAACATTAAGTGACAAGATTCTGACTTTACCTCAGATCAGCATTAAACAAAAAAGAAAACGCACCCATACCAGGAGCCAACATTTTTGAAATATTGATCAAAATCGAGAACTGCCAAAGATCATCTAATCTGTGAAATCGTATAAGAAATAAATGATAAATGACAATAATAAAGCATGCGCTGCTAACATGGTTACCTCTCTAGCCAGTTAGCAAAGTGGCACGTGGCTAATATGCTTAGCATGAAGCGTTTTAGCTCATTTAAGGTTTGCGTTTTATACTTGAACTTTAGCCATTTTCTTGTTAGCAATCCATTATAAAACATTAATTATGCTATTAGCTAGTATTAGCCACTTTCGGCTAGGTGTCCATGAAGTTAGCTTGTTTAGGCTAAGTAAGTTAGTCCAGGATTTCTCAGGGAAAAGTAGACACTTTCAGAGTTGTCAATTAACTATAATTAAAAAAAAAGTTCTACTCAAAGAGCTAGTTTTCTACAGTGAAATTAAACACTCAGTGCTTTGTATAAACCCAGGGAACGTTCTAGCTAGGTAGGCTATGCTAGCTTTAGCAATTTAGCTATTTCAGTAGAACATAAAAACCTCATTATGATTATCTTCTGGTTTTCACTCCACTTATCTCTAACTCCACATCTCTTCACTTCACTTCTGGATGCAAGCATGACAAACGACTGTGATTGACTAAATGCTAAAAGCGTCTGCTTTGATAATCGCTTTTATATACGATATTATTGGGAATATCGGATACTTCACCTTTAGCCTACTTTACATCAAATCTTGATGATTTTGGGAAAATGATTTAGGGAAAAAGATTAAAAAGACAGCTAAAGGAATTAGAATAAAAGTAAAATAGATAATGTATATGAATCATTTTCTTTTTTTACATGTTGTAGAAGTAGGAACGTTATAAATAACTTATAAACAGCGCTTCTGTACTTTTCACTAAAACTCTGACACTGCACACAGTGCACACGGAATTTAAATTTTTTTTTTTTCCTGGCTGACTTTCACGCGCTCCAACTCTTGTTTATCCAAACAGACAATTTGGAGCTGTAGGACTGTGTATCAATTTCTCAGTGAGCGAAGAGAAATGACCAGCAGGTGGGTGTGCTCAGATGCCAGCGGGGACCGTGATTGGAATAGGGCAGATACAACGCTCCCCGCTGGCATCCAAGCTGCTCGTGGGTAGTGGAAGACAGTTAGAGCTTCCTATTCTTGATGTGTTGACGAAGATTGACGGCCACGTTGGACAGAGTTCAATTGTGGCAACAGGCTACAAAATCCAGAAACGGTTGCCCGTTCCAATCACAACTCTATCTTTGGAAACTGAGTTTGGATGGAAATGTTTACAGATTTTTTTTATATATGTTTTTTTTTCAGGTTGCACAGGATTTGTGGAAAACAGAGCCATGTTTTAGTTATGCACGATTTAGTTATTTACGATGCTGAAATTTATGTTTTGAGGGTAATAATAGCTACATAAATATGACACTTTGAGTAAATTTTTTGTGTCGTTATCTTGAGGAATTTTTGAAAAATATTTATGGATAAAATTACGCAAGACATGAAGGTGAGCTGAAAGTGTCGAGTGTATCAGAATGATCTTTCGCATTTATTTTACTAATTTGACAAATCATATATAATAGTGAATTAAAAGCATAACAAAATAGCCTACATCCCGTACACACATTAGGACTTAAGATGTGCACATAATTAATTAATTAGGGCGCACAGTGTAAAACAATAAAACTCAAAATAATAGGATGTGCTGGATCAAGTGCTATTCTCTAAGCCACTGAATAATAAAGGTGGAAGCCGTAATTGTTGTTGAATTAAACCAGTGATTAAAGTGATAATTGTAACTTTTCATTCATACTGTATGTCGTATTATTATTATTATTTTTTATTTTCATTTTTTTGAAATAGATAGATCAATTGTTAGATCCTGTTACAAATGACAGGAAATAAAATCTCAGGAATCTTAAACTCAAGAAAAATCTGGCATCCTCAAAGGCATCAACTACACTTAGGTGATTTTAATAATCTGAACACGTTGCTCAGTAAATTAGCCTAACCCTTTCATGCAGAAATTGTTTATAATTATAATATAATATCCAGAATTCCTTAGATTGCATGACGTATGACGTATAAATTACAAAGTAAATGGAATGTCCATGTGTAGCAATACCATGAGTAAAAAATATAATACTTGAAATAATAATAATAATAATAAAAAATAAAAAAAAATAAACAAACCTTCCAATATCCAAAATTGGTTAATATTCAGTTCTAAAATATTTAGCAAAATAATAGAAAATATATTTTCTGAAAATCCAAAATTTAAAAACTGTTGCATGACTCAAGAAGGTTAAAAAAAACAACAACCTACAACCTACTTTTTAAAAATCAAAGGTAGAGTCTGGCACAATTTTTTAAATTTAATATTTTTAGTTAGTTCTTGTTTTATTATGTAGAAATTATGTATTTAGTAAAGACTGACAACAACAAACAAAAAAAAGTTTATATTAAATTACAGTAATGCTCTCAAGTGACTGGGAAGTGATCTTATATTTTCCAAAAATAAATACATACTAATTTAAAGCACTTTTTATATATAAAGAACGCTTTAAATTGACTGTCCATAAGCTTGGAAACAATGCATGAAAGTTAAACATGTGCACAAGCCAACTCTGATTACAAAGAACTTGCATCTCTTCACGTAAAAATATTGACGTAACTTTTGAACTTTGTTTATGTGAGCTCTCGAGAGTTTTGCATTGACTGAAAGTTGATTTTTTACACAAAATTTCTGATACAGAAGGAAAAAAAACACCTGTTGCTGTCTGTCATAAAAATAGCCGTTTACTTCGTATTGACAGTGCTAGCTGGGGTGATAACAACTTTTTGTACCGACGCGCCATTACACGTGCTAAGAACCCATGACTAAATAAACTCCCCATGAATAAGTCTCGTTTTTAGTGTCCAAGTGAGAAATATAAAGTGGAAAATTAAAGAGGCGTTTGCTGCTGCCAGTTGGCAATGCTCTGAGCCTGTAAGGCATGAGGAAGATAACGGTGCCAAGTGCCGTTTAGTTGGCTGCGTCCCATCTTGGACCTCAAAGGCGCATGTTTTATGGACTTGGTTTTGTCCTACGCTCAATGGTTTCCCATGTCCTGTACAGCACGGTTTCTGTGATACCGATATCAAAAAAAAAAAAAATTGGTAGAAGGATGAAGAACAAAAAAAAAAAAAAAACCACAGACAATTGTATGCAGATGACTTGATTGTGCTGCAGGTTTGTCGGCGTAATTAAATTGGCTTTAATCAACGTCAAAGCTGTCGTAGCTGGCAGCGCGAGCCCTTCGCTTTACGCTTATCCTCTTGTCATTCTTCCTGACATTTCAGCCAGGGATTTCTCAATCCTGTAACAAAGCCATCACTTTCTTTCCAAGCTCATACAGCGAACCTTGAAGCACCAGATGCCACAGATTGGCTCTGTCAAAGCTGTATTTAAGGATTACAAGGCAAAGATTTTGAAGGATGGACTTATTTTGATCAGCCTCACAGCTGATATATCTTTTTTTCATACAGATGGGGAAGGTCGTTATTAGCATTGGGTTGGTCGGTTGGCATTCGGTGAATGAAACGTCCGGTTCTGTTTCACTGCCAGTCCTCACTTGCTGCTTTGGGCTTATTTGCTATTGCAGTTTGGAATAATTTGTTGTGAGAGTTCATTTCCCTCAGGGCCGAGTTCTTATGCGCAGTCACTGTGCAGAGCAAAGCCCCAGATGCATGAGTCTTAGCATTCATTTCACCTTCAGAGTCATGATCAGGACCACAGAGACGGAGAGAGACAGCGATGCTAATAATGCAAGCGCTAGCATTTCTTTCTGAATTCAACCACTATACAAAGGCCTAAGCTCTTCTTTCTGGACTGCATTTACATTTTTATAACTCTTTTGTAGAAATGGTTAGTTTAAAGAAAGAAGAAATAGCATTAGCATTACCAACATTTTTGCGTCTTCTTGGACCTCAGCTAGTGATAAGGACTACAAGGCTAGTCATAGGGTTTGGGTCCTGGCATTGGCTTCCTTGCTCACTAACTTGGAACATTTGAAGGAAAACTCCACCCTGAAACAGGTTTATATGAAAATAGATCAAAATGTCAGTGAAACAACATCAAAATGTCAACTCCTGGATACCATTGAAGATCACATATTAATTCTAAATATTGACATCCCCTTCAAGACTGTAGATTTTTACCTTTTTATAAGAGTACAAAGCAACAGTGAAGCTAATATTCCCTTGTCACCCCATTTCTAAAAAACTGCCTACGTCCCTGACTGATGCTATTAAAGTAAGTAACATGCTAGTCATCAAAGCGACATGCTAATTATCAGCTTTCAGGGTGAATAAAGCAACATTTCTGATGAAATTGGGCTCTTAACAGTGTAGACCAGGGGTTGTTAACTGGTGGAGTGTGATCTGGCTGCAGACCCGGCAAAGTTCACCAAATACTTGAAAAAAACAAATACTATAGTACAACTGATCAACTTATGTAGTCCAACCAATCAATAACAAAAAAAAATAAACTATTGCATCTTCTGTAGCTGAGCCTTTGTTCTGGCTTAGCCAATCACATGCGTTTATGTAAATTATTTAGCTGAAGGAAGCTCATCGGGAAAGGTGAGTGTTTTCATCGAATTGCATCGATTTTTTTTATATAATTTACCCTCCCTGGTATGATTTCTGAACTGACAACATGGCTTCTTCTTCTTCTTCTTCAATAAAAAATAGGCTTAGACCTCTATGGCTTAGACCTCTATGGGTTAAAGATGATTACTAATTAACTACTTATTAACTACTAATTAACTACTTACTAACTGTTGCTGCCAGTCATTTTATTCACTTTTCCTGACCTTTGTACACTAGGAATTTTATGTAGCTGGAGAAATCTTATCCAAATACCTGTTATGGTCTAGTAAAGATGTGATTTATTCTTGCTCTTTTGTTGTTTTTCCACTGTCTCAGCATGTGCCCTGTTCTGCTAGAAGCATGCATGTGCGAATCCAGGACTGATCTCCGTGTTAATCCTGATTTTTGCTGACACATGGGCAGATGGACTGGTGCCTGTCTGCATGCGCCAGTCTCTCCTGTGGAGCTGGTCGCGGTTTGTTCATGGAGCCTGAATCAAGCCAAGTTCACCACTGATATCTGAAGCAATACCAAGCCATTTTGGAAAATGTTCCTGTCCATGTGGGTGTTATGTGGGAGTCACGTCCATGTGGGATCATTTATGAATAATTGATTAAAGGAGAGCTGCCTTCAAATTCCGTTTGGTATGTGAGGCTGTAATGGATGGAGGGGTTTCAACAATGGAGAGGAATTCATGCTGCAATCTAAGTCAATATTTACATGGAGAAAGTTCCTAGTATTCAGAGATGGATTACGCAGACACTGAAGTTAATTTTTTAGGCTTCCTATTCTCTGAGGGTTTTGTGTAGAACTGGCTTTAAACACAAAAAATCAGGGGATAGAAAATACAGACTAAAGAATGAAATGGTGTATTTTTTCTCTCTTTACTTTGCTGCATTTGCGGTAACATGATGTAACAAAAGCAAGTGCCAGTTTAAAAATAAAAAGACTAATACAATTATATAGGAATTAAAAGATGGTGAGTATTGAACTAAACATGGCTTCCACCCTCGTTATTCAGCAGCTTCTAGAATAGCACTTGATCCAGCGCATCCTATTTTGTTCATTGTGCTCACAACGTAAAGAAGCCATGAGATAATAAATCAAAGTCATGAATTGTCTTAATGTACGTGTGCGATGTAAGTGATTTTTATCACACTTTGAATTCATTATTTTGATTTGTCAAATTAAGAAAATAATTTCAATGCTTTGCTTCATTTGATGCACACTCCTGTAAAGAAAGCAGTTTGAAGGATAAGCTGACTGAGCACACGTCTGCTACACTTACAGCTCCGTTTGAGTTAATTCTTATTTTTATTCATAACACTACTTAATACTTATTACCACCCCGAAGCGAGCCGATATCGTGCAGGAAAAATACTCTTAAGCCAGAATCGTAGACAGAACTATATACTGTGAAGAAGCTCAATAATGCATTTCTCTCTTTGTTTTTCTTTTTGTTTCTTTTTCAGTTTATTGTTCTTCATGTATATGGACGTGTTTTTTTCTTTCAGGAGGCGAGGAAGGGATCCCTGACCTTGATCTTGCTTTCTGAGTGTGTTTGTAGGGACAGAATGAGGGCGGTTTGGCTCGGAGGCTCATCATTGCACATTAGATGTTCTTCAATTCCCTACAGAGCTACACCTCCCCCCTCCCAACACACACACACACACACACACACAGCCGTCTGGAAACTGTTCAAAGAAGTAACTAACTAGCGCTTTTCTTTTAAAGAGGAGTCAAGGACTCTTAAACTGTATGTGTGTGTGTGTGTGTGTGTGTGTGTGTGTGTTTCAGGTATTTTATACTTGCCATTGGTTTCACTGGTGCTTTGGGAATGATACTAAGCTGTCTTCAATACTACTGCCATTAATTTAAAACAGTCTCCAACCACTAAAACCCTGGCACATGCACACATACACACACACACACACACACACACACACACACACAGATAACTAACCCACTCCTGCCTATAGAAACTTGTAATTAAATTCATAAGTGATAACAGGAGCTAATCAATTAGAGTCAACGAGGTAGATGGAGGAATCAGTTAGGTGGATGGAAGAGTCAACGAAGCAGATGGAGGAATCAATTAGGTGGATGGAAGAGTCAATGAGGTAGATGGAGGAATCAGTTAGGTGGATGGAAGAGTCAATGAGGTAGATGGAGGCATCAATTAGGTGGATGGAAGAGTCAATGAGGTAGATGGAGGCATCAATTAGGTAGATGAACGAATCAATTTTTGTTGATAGAAGAATCACTTCGGCACATGGAGGAATCAGTTAGCTAGAGAGAAGATTTGATTAGGTGCATGGAGGAATCAATTACGTAGACGAAAGAATCAATTCTGGAGATGGAGGAATTAAGTAGGTAGATTGAGGAATCAATTAGGTACATATTATTATCATAATTATTATCATTATTATTATTATTATTATTTCCACCTAAGCCAAAGGAAAAAAAATCCTGGTGTTTCATTACGAGTATTATTATGTGCATATTCAAGATAGGGATAAAACAGTGCTTAAAGACCTCGCGCTTCTATTTATTTATTTATTTATTTTAATATAAATCCATCTTTAAACATGTCTGAGCACAGTTCCCAAAGTGCTGTCAGATGTCACCGCATGAAACTATGCATCGTCTGACAACACACTCTTGTATAACTCACACATGGAATGGAAAAAGCTCCAGATACTTTGGCTTGGTATTTCTGCACATGATAATGGAGGACTTGGCCTAATTGAGGCACCATATGCATATTGAGACAGCTACACGCGAGGCACTGGCAGAGAGAGAGAGACGGGCACCATCCACTTGTCAGCAGACATCAGGATTGGATTCACACTGATGACACACAGATTAGACTGTGACAGAGATAATGGCTTTACTAGATCGCTCTTGACGCCTACATCCAGGTGGATGGAAACCCCACTACTTGCAGGTGAAGATGGAAATTTGTAGTCTGACATGATCTCAAAAATGTGACATGCCAGTGTTTTTGTACAACCAGCTACTGTATGAAAATGAATTCCTCCATCTAACTCTATCTAGCTAATTGATTCATCTGTCTACCTAATTGATTCCTCAATCAACATAATTCATTCTTACACCTACCTACTTGATTTCTTCATCTACCTAATTAATTCCTCAATCAATGTAATTGATTCCCCAACCAATATGCCCATCTTCCTAATTGATTCCTTTGTTTACCTAATTGATTCTTTGACCTACTGAACTGATTCTTTTATCTGCCAAATTGATTTCCCCATCTACCTTACAGAGTCCCAATTGATTCTTCAATCTCCCTAATTGATTCGTTGCTCTGCTGAATTGATTCCTTCATCTACCTAATTGATTCTTCCATCTAACCAAATGATTCCTCCATCTACCTAATTGATTCTTCCATCTATCTACTTGATTTTTCCATTTTCCATCTCCCTACGCTTCCTTCTACCAACATGATTCTCCATCCACATTACTGATTCATATACCTCCTCCATGTGCCTAATTGATACTTCTGTCTACCTCACCGATTCCTCCACCTACCTAATTGATTCTTCCATCTACCTGATCAACTCATCCATCTCACTCATGGATTCCTCCATCAACCTAATCCATGCTTCCATCTACCTAATTGATTCCTTCAGCTACCCATTTGACTCATCTATGTATGTAATTGATTCTTCTAATTGATTCTTTCATCTACCCAATTGATTCCTCTACCTACCTAATTGATTCCTCCATCTTCTGCATCTAACTAATTGATTCCTCCACCAGCCTAATCGATTCTTACTTTTGCCCAAATGATCCTTCCAGCTATCTAATTGACACCTCCATGACGTAATATAAAAACAAAAGACAATTTCAAAAAGAAAAAAAAAAGGAAATAAGTGAAATAGGAATCTGGGTTTGCAAAATATAAAAGACTATTAACATGACAGGAACTGTAAAAAAACATAGATTAGATGACACCAAATAGAAGTCGTGAGTGATGCTCAGGGAGCCAATCCAAAGCAGGAACATTCTGGAGAGGAACAAAGGAAAGTACCACAAAGGACTGGAAGGCTCCAAGACAGCGTGGTTTTTTTGATTCATTTTTAAAGAGGACTGACTTTGTTGTATTTGAAACCATTCTCCAGATACGAGGGCTCATTGAACTGTCCAGGCACACAAAACATGTCACATTGAGGCACACACGGACAAATCCTCCATTATGTATTTTTTTTCCCCTGGATGTTTAATGGACAGATTGGGCTGCGGTTTTGGTCATTTCTTCATGGTTCTTGACGCTTGCATTGTGTGTCGTGACGGCACTCTGGGAGCAATACGCTCAAAGGAACAGAGCATTTGGAGTTCAGTAGGCACAAAAATAGTTCTTTCCTCCCGTGTGAACTAGGGATAGGGAAAAATTCAATTCTTTACAGTATCACAATTCTCACTGGAGCGATTCAGCGTCAATGCACAACACATCATAATCAGACTGTGGCATTTTTATACCTAAATATTTTTTAAATTAAAAATGTCAACGTTACCAAATATCGCTGAGATATCAAAAATATCACAAATGACAGTTTGATGTAACCGAAAAAATGTCAGGCTGACATTTAGCTTTTGGCTGTAAATACATGAATAAAATAATGGTGTAGTTATTAAATAAATAAATAAATAAATAAATATGTCTGCATGTGGCACATCAGAGGAGACAGCATCTTATCAGAGACATTGCACAAGAACGGAAATTTTTTCAGATGAAATTAATAATTAAATCAAAGTGTGGTGTAAGCGTAGCAGATGAGTGCTCAGTCAGCTTATCCTTCAAACTGTGGGCAGTTTTTCTTCAATTGAACAAAACCATGGCATTCAAAGCTTGATTGAAATACGTCCCACCTACACATTACGATTTTTGACCTTGAATTGGTATCTCGTGATTTCATTCATTTGTGTGCTCAATCAACTGTGAAAGAAAAAAAGTGATCAAGTGCTATTCTATAAGCTGTTGAATACGTGGAAGCCATTTTGTTCATTTAAACCAGCGATTAATGTGATTAGTACGACTAGGCCTATTCGTGCAAACTAGTTTATGCTTTTATGTTAAATTGCATTACATTTGATTGTAAAAAAAAAAAAAAAAAAACCAACAACAATGTGAATTGTTTCTTCAGTCCACATTTTCTATCCCGTTTTTTTCAGGCTTAAAGGCAAGGGCTTGTGTTTAAAGCTAGTCTTTGAAAAATCTTGTTTCAGTCACTTCTAGTCAAGAAAAAATCTGGTGACCTCAATGACGTGAACTACACACAGGTCATTTTAATCATCTGAATAAGGAGCTGCGTAACCCGGCTCTGAATACGCGGAACTTTCCCTGCATAAATATTGACGTAACTTGAACTTACTGTACAAAAGTTGCTGACACTGAATATGGGCCGAAGTGAAATCTTTGATCTGTTTGTCAGATTCTTGTGCATTGGACACTGATAGATATGAAAGCCAGCTATCAGTCTCACTCACACACACCCACACACACACACACACACACTGTACTTTTACTCCACTTGACTGACAGCTCTGCTTACGTTTGAGCTTGGGGAGTTTCAACACCAAGCTCTGTTCTCCTGCTGTCTTCACCATGAAAATATAAATGAAGGGCTAGAAATGTGGAAATGTTCATACAAAGATGAGAAAGTTTCAGGGTTGGAAGCACAGGGCTAAGAACTGCTGCAATAAATAAAGTAACTCCTGGCTTTTATTTGCATCTTATTTTGAACGTCCTTTGTGTACGTAATGAGAGCACTGCATCTGTGAGAGGTGTGTAAAGACAAAACCACCTTCTCAGTGCTCCAGTACTGCAGGTGGCACTATTAAAATTTCATGACAATTTCCACAAACGCAGGAAAAAAGATCCAGATGCAAACTACAGCACTTAAACTACAGCAATGCAGGAGTACGTAAACAAATGATAGAACATGACGAAGAAGACGAACGACTTTTTACAAACAGAAAAACCACTTTAAAAATGCGTTAATTGGTTACAGTCATTAGACACCTTAGTGAACATGTAGAGGTTAAAAAAACAAAACAAAACAACTCTTCAGTTAATAATTGAATGATATATTATTTTAAATCCATAAAAATCCTCGTAAAAAAAATTAAATAAAGGAAGGAAAAATTAAGCAAATCTTCTATTAAATCCCTAAATCTTTGGAAAATTGTATGAAATTTTACTTTTTTGTGGAGGGTTTTATTTTAGTAAATTTTATTATAATATTATGTTATATAATGAATGTTTAATAATAATAATAATAATAATAATAATAATAATAAAGTTTACCCATCATTGGCAAGAAAATAAGGACAATAAAAATTAAACAAGAGTTCCAACAAATCCCTAAAAGTTTTTTAATGAAATTAATATAAACTGCCAGTCAAAAGTTTTTTTTTTTTTTTTTTTTTTTTTAAGCATTATTGATGATTTACGTTTTTATTACCATTTAAGAACTACTGGTAATTACATAAGGAAAAGAAAAATTCTCATTAAAAAAAAGTCTCATCAAATCCATAAATCTTTGTTAAAATTCTGTGAAATTGATACACATCGCCAGTCAAAGGTATTAAGTGGATTTTTTAAAATTTTTGATACATTTTATTGCAGTTTGCCCACTATTGGTTATTAAATATGAATTAAAAATACGTTTAAATATATTTATGTGTTCATCATCCACTCTCAGAAAGTGATTTTTTTTTTTTCTCGAAAATATTAACAGAGTCTTCACCGACTTTTGACTGGCGTTAGTGTACAACTGAATATTGTGTTCTCCCACAAGTTCTTTCTTTCTTTTTTTTCCCCCCAGATGGTTCTGACACCAATATATTTCATTCAAATGGTAATAAAGAGCCGTGATTAGCCCGAGGTTATTCAGACTTTCATGTTAGATCGGTTTTGAAAGGTTGAAAGGATGAATGAACTCGGGCTAATCACACCACTTTGATGAGCTGCTATTAGCCGAAATTGCTCATTTATATAAAATGGCGAAGTACATGTTGTAAAACTGTGGACCGGTCCTGGCGGATTTAATTCCGTGATTATACATTCAGAGTCAGGGCCAAATTTATATTCAGAAGTGCAGCGGGCCTTGAACACACCGTGATATTGCAAGCGCACGCTTGAAGGTCAGTTAACTTGTAGCTACTTTTTGTACGAAACATTCTCTTGTCTAAGACTTCGAATTTGTCCATGCTAACTTGTTTTGTTTTTAGCAGACTTGTTTTTCCTTTGTGAATCGTTTCCTAATGGATATATTCCACTTGTATACATTACAGCAACTTTGTGTCGCTGAAGAACGGGTTATCTGCGTATTTATACTACATGAATACACATAAATGCATTAAAACCAGCTGATAAAACTTACACACACACACACACACACGTCACACTTACAGAAAAAAATAAGGACTGTAATAGAAACTGAATTCAAATAAGTTTAAATCTAGCATGCTACTTTGCAGTTATATTAAAGGAAATAAACGTAAATAGCGCAAATTATGAAATGATGTCAAGTCCTTAACATAAAATATGCATCATAAGCCAAGAATAAAATGTGAAACATAACTATGCTAGCTTACACACTATTACACCATTACGCTCTTGAATTCTCAATTCTGATTGGTCGGAAAGTTTTGATTCATTTACTATCATAGGTTTATGTTAATAGGCTTGTTCTACGCTCGTTGTATGTTACCGTTTATATTATAGCGCTGTTATTTAAGAAAGAAACTTGTATAATTGTTGATATGGTGACTTTTCTGCACATTTTCAACCAACGTGCTGAGTTTCTTCAATACGAAATACTAAATGTGACGAGGCGCTGCTGTAACTGTGAGAGGAAAAATGCTTCTTTAGCTCGACCTTCGCTCTCTGGTCGTGCTCTCTGCCTGCTAAACATTTCCAGTGAATGAATGATTGAGATTTGGCAGCATGCCTGAAACAAATTTAATTTAGCATTACGTGTGCTGAATTATGCTAAGCAAGTTCCTGATTGTAGCGCATGTAATGACCTTGTCAAAACTACTACGCTGTCCGTAACGTGTTTGCATATCGCGTTTCTACGCGTTTTATCGCCTTATTGACTTAGTTGATTTATTTTCTCACTGCTTAACAGTTTCGTGTTGGCTGATGAATAATCTGGGAGCACTTAGCCATGACTGTTTTCTTGGTTTTATAACTCAGGAGCTGTTTTAATGCCCAGAAATGAGACAAGAAGCAAGTCTGAGGACATCATTTCTGCGATTTCATTGTGCGGTAAATTATCAGTGGGGAATCATTTTGGAAAAGAGATGAAAATGTTCAAGGTTGCTTTCGAAAACATTCCTATACTCATCATGTCTCTGTTTTTTTTTTTTTTTTTTTTTTATTCACAATGAGAGAAGGTAATATTTTTTTTCTTTCTCCCACTGTGATCCAGAAATGGGTTCCATATATATTTGTGTGTGTGTGTGTGGTGGCCTGGGGAAAACGCTTACATGGAAATTTGGATATTTTTCTACTATTTCTGAAATGTTTTCCTGAACTGAAATATGTTTCTTTTTTGCATGTATATGGAAATATAATCAGTTAGACATCCACAGCTCAGCCACCATAGCCCCAACACTCAAAATCCCAATTGGAGAGAGCCAAAAGACACTCGACAAACATGTGGTTGAAGGTGCTCTGCTCTGATGAGACCATAATTGAACGTTTCGGGCCTTGGGACAAAGTGCGAAAACCATTCCCACTATGAAGCATGGTGATGGTAGTGTCAAATGAAACGTTACTATTTACTCGGTCACTGATTTATAATGGATTTAATGGTGATTAATTCTTTTCCAGAACTTTGTCTTGGACTTGCTTTAATAAATCACTGATTCTGTTTGTTTACAGAACAAATTCTAGGGAATTCATCTAACAGGTGTGTTTGTACTGCGATCACATGACACTTTAATTGCACTTAATCGACTCGATTTCACAAATTTTGTGACTTCTGACGGCGCCAGAACTAATTTTGGGGTTTCACAGCAATGAGGGGCAAATACTTATGCAATCTCAACTTTTTTTTGTTTTTTATTTATAAGTAATGTTGCAAACTGTATTGATTTGCCACCCATGTCAGTATAGTGAGCTATTTTGTGTAGACACATGACATCTAATCCCAATTATGGCGATTTCAAGTCCAGGTTGTATCACTAAAGAATGTGGAAAAGTTCAGGGGGGGGTGAATACTTATGCAAAACCACTGTATGTATAATTCACGGTACTGTTATTGTTGAACTGGTTCTGTAGTGTTTCAGCTTTTACAGTGCATGGATTAGCATACGGCCTTTTTTTTTTTATTGTAGCTGATGCCGAAATTTTATTTACCCGCCGAATACTACACTTCATTGCAGTTGGCAGGGTTCATTTCCGAGGCCGTCACATGGGACGGTGTAGTCGATCTGTGCCAACTGACTCACACACATACACACACACATACACACACACTTCTCCACAAAAAAACAATGACTGACTATATTTGCTAGAACCATCCAAGAAAATATTTCCTCTCAAACATGCGTATTTGTTTTTTATTAATACTATTAATGCTAGTCTACGTCTTAGCAAGTAAGTAATCTCTCCATACCTTTCCATATTTTATAAGAGAAAGTGCAAAATTCAATAAAAGAGCTTAGTGGTGAATTATTTGCTCAATTTAATCCTTCACATGCTTCTTCGACTGCATAATTAGTCTTGAATACTGGAATAATTTTGATTTTTTTTTCCAAACACTTGAAAACTTGCTGTGACCTCTGCTGTTAATAAGAATATGGTTTGGTTGTTTCGTGATGTTCCATAAATGTCACTGTGTCTTCTTATTTACGTCTCTCTTCCGACCATTGAAGTTAATTATTATTGATTCATGCAATCATAAGTAGAGGTGCATTTGTATGATTAAAGCCATCCTGGACCCATTTGTTTGTATCAAGGTTGTGGAAGTCATTGATTCGTGAAGATGGGTTCTTCCACAAGGCTCAAGAACTAAGACACCCACACACACACACACACACACACACACAGCTGAAGGACTTGAATCCAAAACATCCTGGAAATTTTGTGTATTTCGCTGAACTTTTAAAGCTGGTACAAATAGGCTAGCAGGGCTAAGTGTTTGGAAGATAAAAAGGCAAGTCAATATATGCTAATGTTTTTGGTTTCCACTTCAGAGTATTTGCTGTTTACAAATTAATTGGACTTTTGTATAGCCATATTACGCAAAAGTGACAAAACTATAAGTGTAGCCTTTTTTTGTCTTTTCTGTTTACAAGATTTGGCATTCTGAGATGATGCCAGGAAGGCATTACAGACTTGAAACACACACACATACACAAAATAAACTACCCCAATTTGGTGTAAAAAACACCACACTGGCAACCCTGTCATTAACTGTCCCGTTCCCGCCTCCTATACTGCAATGTTTATACAGCAAGCATGGGGCAGCGGGATCTCTGCCCCAATAGGCCTCTATATCTTCTTGCAGTTCCCATTTCTGAGCACTAGGTGATCTATCTAAATCTTCATAATTGGCCAATTAAATGCATTCTAGAACATAAATGTCCCACCCCTGGAGGCGGGCCGTTCTCTACAGTAACAGCCTTTTGGCAGTAAACATTGTTCGTCGGTGTGTTTTTGGCTGCATGTCTTTCCATACACTATTCCCTTTTCCAAGGGAAAAAAATGGCATTTTGTACAAAGTTGCGTCTGTGTACCAACTTGAGGCTCTCCAGTGCTGGAATATGTCGCTTCCTCAGGCTGATGGAGAACATGATTCTATCTTTAAACACTGTCAGGGCTTCTGCATCACTAAGAGTAAGTAAAAGACTATTTTTAATGTCTTCACTGTTCACCATAATTACTGTAGCTACCTCGCTAAGCTACTGTCAGGTTTGTTTAGCTTCAGCGGGGGTGTGGCACTATTGTTAAAACGCTGTTGGCTAGTGGGTAAATCAGTCAAGCACTTCAACTTCCTGTTTCAGAGGGAAATCAAATCGCAGTTAAGAAGCCATTTCATGGTGACTTTAATTATAACAGCACGACACCAAGTGATTCATTCCTTGAACTTGGGATAATTAATGAATCCAGGTGGTATAACTGATATACCCAACCTGGGTTGTGTCAGTGGTGTTTGAAGAGAGAGTAGCTCTTTTGAAGGAAGTCATGTACCATACTAGTCTCTATTTCCTCCTTTATTCCCATTATCATGCTGTTGCTTTTCCATTTTTGGCCATACGAATGGCAGACTACTTTGGCACCTACTCATATTGACTTTTCCTCTCCGTTGTTGTGAGTAGTGGTTCTTGGGAAGACAAGGCTTTGGTGTAGTCCGATAGACATATCAATGGGATGCATCAAGGACGGCTGCCAATTGGCGCATGGGAAACAGAGCTGTATGTAAGCGTGTGCTGTTCAGATGGGATTTGTCTCTCACTCTCTGCATAACAGTGTAGTTGAGTGCGTTGGTGCTGGGATGGAATTGATCTTGACACACGCGCACATATTCATACACTCTCTGGTGTTCTGCTGTAGGCCAACTGATCAAGCAGATGGTTCTGGCCAGCCGGAGGAAGATGTGTGGTGCGTGGAAAGAAGTGTGTTTAATTAAACGTCATGTCAAGCAGAGACGAATTCTAGAGAGTGTGAAGGCCTCAGGCCAAAAAATTTTTTTGATGAATGTGTAATAAGTAAGGAATAAAACACTATTTTCCTATAACAGCACGTCCTCAAGTGTTTTATCCCTCTTATGCCCTCTTAAACCATAACAAATGGCGAACAATAACATATTTTTAAATCTATTAAAGAACAACATGTACTTTTATTCCTTTATAATTACATTTAATGGTGTGGAACGTCCAGCTGTAAACAGCTGTTCCATCACCAGTCTCTCGGTTGAAGTTAAAATCAAATTGGTCTGAACAGATCTTGGTGTCTTGGTGTTGCGCTGTATGGAAATAATTTTACATATTGACCAACATCTTTCTGTGTTTTGCAGTGTGTGAGGGCACTGATAACAAGCTCAGCACCCTGTCAGATCTGGACCAGCACTACTACACCCTGCGCAAGTTCTACGAGAACTGTGAGGTGGTGATGGGAAACCTGGAGATCACTAGCATCGAGCGGAACCGCAACCTTAACTTTCTCAAGGTTTTGGCTGTTTTATAGTACTTCATTAAGTAATTATATATTGTAAAGATAACTCTAATAGTTAGAAAAAACAGGATGGAGATCTTTTTGTCTAAATCATGTGCAAAATATTTGATGAGTGTAATTACAACGGAGTGACCCAAGCTTGACCGGTAGGTTGTCCAGTTAATTAAGCTTGTCCTCTGTTCCAGTGTTAAAGTAATGAAATTTTAAGAAGTTTCTAAAGCGGGGTACGGAGTACAAAAGGGATTTGAATCAAAGCAAGGTAGAAATGGTCGGCCATCTTTAACGGAGCATGACCCACTTTGGCTGTCCTTGAGGATTTCGCTGAGACTGAAACACAGACTGCTGTTTGAGAAGCGATGTTTATATTCCTGTCATGAGCCCAAGAGATGGTCACAGCTTCACAGCGGCACTGATGACAAAGCAGGAGCACGAGCCTGTTAAACCGAGTTAAATAGAGTGATTATGGAACTTAATAAGTGACGCAAATTTGTACATATGAAGTCTGCGTTTTGGATTATACATTAACCAGATTTTTCCTATAATAGTGCAACAGGAAGTATTTGATTTCTTACTAATGTATATATTTTCTGCCATTTAGAGTATTTGGTTTCGATATCGAGTCATGTGTAGTTGTATATCAGTCATCATCATCATCTATAAACACTACCTTTAATTAAAGTTTTCGAGAATAATTTATATTTGTATAAACATAAGATGTGGGTGTGGCTTGTATAAATCCATATAAGCTACATAACTGGTAGAAACCAGTTCTTTTAACGCCAACGTCGAAGTTCAAAAGAGCGCCCTTTGACCTTCATAACCTGGAATTCCTGAAAATCCAGTATGTCTGATCACAGATTAATCACACAGCTACTGTGTGTTAACTATAAAACGCCTGCATTTTTTCCACTTTATTTTTCCAAGTAACTTGCTGAATTTTCACCCCTTCAAGACTTTACACAAACTTCCTCGAACCGTTTTTTTTTTTATGAATATCCACGCTTTTGATATCGCTGGCTGTTTCGAAATCAAAGTGGCTTTCATCATAAAATACCCTCTAATGTCCCTTTGCTAGTTTTTTTCCCCCTCGCAGCAAAAAGACGCTCTCATCTTGCTTTACTTAAAGAGTCATTTGAGATTCGTTTTGAATCCAGTCGCAACACGATGAATTTTGTAAGAGGCGCCTCTCCAAGCAGCCGTAATTAGCACGCCTTTATACGAGCTCATGGTCAGATACGTAACACGAATGCTAAGCTGATTTCCGTGGATACGTAGCAAAAATGTTGATTAGCTTAAGAGCATCCAGACATTGACGCTGGCCCGAGAATCCTCTGAATTGACTTGGTTCAAATTAGAGACATATTGAACGTGGCTTTCTTTGGTCTAGCAAAAAAAGGCTGGCTCATAGCATCATATTGTTCGATTGTTATAGTAAATAATAAAGAAAAACAGTATAAAAGGTAAACTTTATATTAATGATTTTTGTGCATTATGTAAGGACTTAGATTATAGGAAAATATTTAGTTGTGTAGTGATGTGATAATCCCTCCCCTTTTCTTAACCTGTAGCCATTTCTAACTTTTCATGGAACTGTTAGAAATTTTTCTTTTTTTGAAATTGACAATGACTATAATTTATAGATCTGCTTACGTTGCAGTGTAACGTAAATGTACCTTAAATGTACTTCTGTGGCATTTTTATATCATATTTGGATTTGTAAATATTTGATTTTTAGACTTTGTGTAGTGAAACAAGTAGAAACAATCAAAAACAAGTCTAAATATATAACTCAAAATTATTTCAGCCAAAATTTATAATAGAAATTATTTCCAAAATGCTCAAAAAAAAAATGGCAGTAAACGGATGCAAAATTTTGACCTAAAAAGTGCAACTAAGGGCTCATGGAGGCAGAATAAGGATCCACGTACAGCAGGTTTATTATCACGCATATCATCAAGACAGTTCAGGGCAATACCAAAAACAGTCTAATCACAAGACAAATCCAAAACTTGGTCAAAATACAATGCATGGTAAAACAAACAAACAAAAAAAAAAACAGATATCATACACGAAAAAAAATGCAATCCAAACAAACACAGCTCAGAACTTACTAGAACGACTGGCGAACAGCAAGACTTCGCAACGAGAGCCATGTGCTTTTTTATAGAGTTCAAACAGGAAGTGCATAAGAGAAGAAATGGATGAGAATCTGCGAGAGAGCGCCCTCTGGTGTTCTGGAGGCGAAATAATCCAGGCTGGATGTTAGAAAAAGTGTCAAATCCAACACTTCTTTCCAAAGACGACGATCATTAGAAAGTGATTAAATACAAATTGAAGATGGACTATTATGGCTGTTTTTTTTTTTTTTTTTAAATCTATTTACTGTGTATTACTGTAGAATCATCTAAAAAAATCCACCATCCAGTTAAAAGTTTTCATGATTGTTAAGATCCATGATAAGCAGTTCCCGAGTGCAGGACCGTTAATATGATTACGCCGTCACCTTCTCTCCTTAAACCTGAAATAGCAGAAATGCCAGGTGTCTTTTTTTTTTTTTTTTTTTTTTTTTAGGATATTGGTAAATCACGAACAGGGAAAAATCAATACTGCAGAAAGTTTGCAGTTCCAGAGTGTCCAGAATGATATCTCAGCCTCATAACTACATAAAATACTGTATAAGTACTAATAATAATAATAATAATAATAATAGTAACAGTAACATAATGAATCATATGCTTCAGGTTAAATTAGTGAAAGATTTCAAGGGGTTTAACTGATGGACACTAGTACACAGAAAACGTTCACTGAAAATTCAAACAGAATCATTGCAGAACAACTGGATTCCATATTCATTGAAATTTAAAAAAAAACATTTTATAATACAACGTCTCAGAACTGTTGAGGTTTATGCAACTCATTTGTTCAGGATTGTTATGAACATGAGGAGTGTGTGACCCATTTTTTTTTTTTTTTATTGTTATGCAGACAAGCTATAGCCAACGAGGTTATTTTCATGCAGAACCCACTCGAATTTGACACGACCCAACCTCTTACTTGATAATTACAGGAGCTGTAAGGTATAATCTGACTAATTACAGCCTGCGGCGTTCGAATTTCCTCACGCATTGTGTGCCGTGTCAGGGAATTGTAGTCCTTGCCTATTCTCGCTGACAAAAGTTTCGCATCGGTAGTTATGGCATGGAACTTTTTGTGTTCAACTTTTCTTTGCAAAAACTCCATTCCATGAACTCCATTATAATAGCTACACATATTGTATATTATATATGTAAATGTACACAGTTTTCATATAAATTAAATGCATATAATTTATATGAAAATAATCGATGACACGGTGGTGTTAACACTAATAACTAAATTAGATTATTTTGCTATAACAGCACATACTGAAATTCATCTTATACTACAGCGATTTACCAAATTTACCAAATTATACAAATTTGTATTAATTAAAGAGTGATTAATTAAATGTCATACTTTTTGATCTGTTTATAGTTACACTTAGACTTGTGGAACATCCACAAAACAAGTTCATGTTATCACTTACAATGCAGCTATCAGCAGTCGTTGATATCTGTTATAAAAGCACTGAAACTGGAGACTCCTTCCATAAATGTTAACTTGATGTCTCCTGGTTTTCCTGTATTCAGTGTTCCTGTTGTGTTTATGCAGTCGATCCGAGAGGTGACCGGTTACGTCCTGGTAGCTCTGAACCAGTTCGACTATCTGCCTCTGGAGAACCTGCGTATCATCCGCGGTGCCAAACTGTACGAAGGCCGTTACGCTCTGGCCATCTTCCTCAACTACAGGAGAGACGAATACTTCGGTCTGCGCCAACTCGGATTCAACAACCTCACCGGTACTCGTTCCTGTAGTTCTCTATAGTCCCTCTTTTTTTCACTCTTTTGTGACATTGGTGTGCCAATCCATTTGTAGCTTCTCAGTCTAGCAGTGAATAAAAGATGCTTTAAGAGCCCCATAGGCCGATTTGTACTAAAAATATATATAAAATACCATATATCTATTTGAGATTGGGGCATTTTAAGTGACAGATATCAAAAAGGGCCAAAAGTAGGTATAGATGCCTTAAGTTTAACCAAGAACTAATTTTTTGTTTAGTTAAACCCAATAGCTTTAAATCCAACTCAGGTCTTTGCTGGAGAACTATTACCACATAAATTGGTTTCAAAAAGCTGGAGTACCTGGAGAACTTTCAATATAGTGGTCATAGTCGTCATTTCCAACTTTTCCACCTTTCAATGGAATGTCTCTCACTCATTGGAAAATATATGGAAGAAATTTTTGCCAGGATGCCAATAGTTTAGAACTATAACGTGTTCTTCCAACACGGTGGAACACTTTCCACTATGGCCCAAGCTAAGAACCCTTAACTATCCAATTAACCCTTGAGGAGCCCACCAGGATGTATCTACTGAGTCAATCTATACAGATATTTCCAATAGATTAGGTCATGGTGAGGAGATCCAAAATGACAAGCTGATACACACCTAGAAATATGAGAACCAGAAGAAGAAGAAAACTATAATTAGGAGCAATAACGAATAGAAAGGAAATACAGAACCTAGGAACCGAGGTAGAAAACAAGCTACATAACGTTAGCATGATTCCCAAACAAACGGAGGTGTTTGCACTCAGTAGTTGGCACTAACAAGACAAAATGAGATGAAAAACAATGAAATATAGTGAAGGTCAGAGGTCAGCTGTAGCAGCAGTGAAGAAAACCGGGGCTATAGGAAGCATATAGAAGTCTCCTGTATCAGCCTGCACATTTTTAGATAAGTAGCTGGGGCTGACTTTTTGCCTAAAACCTGCTTATTTCTGGTGTCCGTGTTCCTTGTTGTCTTTTGAACAAAAAGCCCGAAGAGCAGCTTTGGCTGTCAGTTTGATCGATGAGCTCGAGCAAATTCCATAAAGTGTGCAATATCCCCATAAACGAGCTGTCAAATGAATGACTGAAAGACAACCATTTATTTCCTCAAAGCACACCGACACATGGGACATTAGGCCCAAAAAGCATATGGGGCTAAACGCATACCGGTTCTTCTTCACTGGTTTCTCGAAGGTAAGCTAGGGGAAAATATATTGCTACATTACCTCCGTGCCACCTACCATACGCACTTTAATTTATACTGAAAATAAATGACTTTCTACTAAATAATACAGAATATGAGGTAAGAAGCCTCTTTTTAAATACAGCATGTTAGCATGATACGAGAACTTTAATATTCTGATGCTAACTGAATTATTCGATTTCGTATTTTTTTGTAGTAACATAAACTCCATCCTCCTGTCCATTTAATCATACATGCAGACATACGGTACATACTTCCAACCATTTATTCAAGCATCCATCATCCTGTGTATCTATTCATCCTTCCAACTAGCCATCCTCCCATCAGTCCATCAATGCTCCTGTCCATACATCATCTATCCTTCCATTGATTGCTTCATCCATCCTTACATACACACATACATACAAAGATATACAGTTCCATCCAATTATCCATTCATTCATCTATCCATTCATCCATCCATCCATACATATACACCCCTTTATGCCTAATATCCACCCCTAGTATACATATATTCGACCATCCATCCATCTAACAATCCATCCATCCATCCATACATACATACACATCATATAATCCCATCCATTTATTCATCCATCCATCCATACATCCATTCATCCATACTCCTGTCCATTCATACAGTACATACTTCCATCATACCATTGATCCAACTGTCTATCCTCCCACCAAGCCATCAATCGTCTTATCCATCTATCCACACATCATCTATCCTTCCATTGACTGATTGCTCAACCCATTCATCCATCCATCCTTCCATCCATCCATCCATCCATCATCATATCATCAAGTGCATCCAAGCATCCGATCAGCTGTCCATTCTCCCATGAGCGCATCAATCTTCCTATCCATACATCATTTATCCGCCCATCAATCCGTTGATTGGGCCATTGATTGATCCATTCATCCATCAGTTTCAGCGCTTGTGTTATATTACACCCATATATACAGTAGCTGAAACTGTCTTGCCTTTAAGTAACATCATTTAAAAAAAAAAAAAAAAAGTGTCTTCTTTCTCTCGTTTCTGACTGTGATTTAGTGCAAACACATTCATATGCATGGTGTTGAATTCATTAATTCAGTTTTAAATAATTCATCCTTGAGTTGTACTTAAATGTTAATGAGTCTCCAACAGCCAAGTAGAAGCACTGATCCTGAATTTCCTAATAAGTTGTTGATATGATACAACAAATCTTTTGTGCATAAATATTAGTCCAGCTCACTGGCATTACAAAGTGTATGCAAATTCATCATGTCCACATTGGTGGGTCTTGAACTCCTCTCCTAACTCCTTGTTAGAGACTAAAGTACTATTTGGACGTCTGTCGTAATAATGATTGATTCAGTTACTGTACATTATTCCATCTTAAGATGAACAAATGTGCTAGAATAAGCTGTGATTATTTCCACATCCTATCCTAGCACTCGCTAGTAGTTCCTACTTAGCAGTAAGTCCTACGTTTGGACAATTACAAGGCCAGATTTTGGAAAAATGGACACAAATTTTCATCATTTGTTGGAATATGTACATGTTGTGAAGAAACGTCTTTTGTTGGTGCTATATGAATGCCAACTCCACTGTCCAATCTTGTTTTTATCCATTCAGAAGATGCTGCTGAGTCACAGATTCTCATCCACTGATATATATATATATATTTTAATATATATGTCCTGTCAGAGATCCTGAACGGAGGTGTGTATGTGGATCAGAACAAGTTCCTGTGCCACACAGACACCATCCACTGGCAGGACATCATGAGGAACCCTCGCGCTGAGCTGCTGGTGGTGCCGTCCAACAACAGCGGCTATTCATGTGAGTAAATATTGCACACCTCGTATCTGTATGAAGCTACAACTGATTTATTATGATTAACATTCTGATTCATGAGGCATGGGCCAACATGTGAAACATCTTCGACTCAGTGAACCAAGAAAATGGAGACGAATCCATTTGTAGCTATTATAATGTTAATGTAATGAGTCTCTTCCCGTCAATATCCTCATCGGTTCCTCGTGTAACAGGAGCTACTGTGCAGGACTCAGGAACCATCATGCTACTGTAAGAAAAGGTGTCGGATTGAACATTCTTTGAGCCAGGGTGGTAAGATATGGTGAACTTGTGATAAATGAAGTGTGAAAAGAATATTACCAATCTGGCACATCTGGAATTGAGTCTCTTCACAGATGTAATGGATCCGAGATTTTCCGGAGATCCGGGAGTATTAGATATGGCTGCTGGATTCCTTGATAATGGAATTACGAAACTTATTCTATCATCGAGGTGGTTTATTGTCATTGATTCAGAGCAAATCTAGTCAGGTAGAGGAACAAAAAGCGCTCTATGTTTTGGATTTTTTCATATTCTTGGTATCTTCGTGTCCATTGGCGCGTGTGGTAGCATGGCGCAAATCTGGCTATTTCATGCTAGCAAGCACTAAATTGAAGATACATATTCTATGTACATATTTTATGCAAATTAGGTATGACGCAGCAAAGCAACAAATCCAAACAACTCGCTCGAATGATTCCCCGGATCAATCCTATGGTGCGTGCGGTCCGATGTTTCTTCAGTTCCCCCACTCTGGAATGAATTCCTCTTTACAAAAAATGGAAGAAAAACATTATCTTATCTTATCATTATATGTCTGTAGAGACATTATGAAGAAGAATAAAGCTCGGAAGGAAGTAGCAGAGATCGTTGCTGCCTCTGGTGAGGGTATGTAGCTAGCACAGATAACTTGGTATAAAAGGTATTAAAGGCTCCTCTCGTTAGTGGAAGGATAAGTCACAAAATGATATTCAGCACTTCCGGTGTAGTATTTACAGTTACAGTTTTAATAAGCGTGTGTATAGGTGTTAAATGGTACTTGACACCGTTTTCACACTAAATTAATTTCAGCTGTTTTCTCCCTTAATTACTCTGCCATTTGTATGTAATCGACTGCCTAGTAATTATGAAGCACATTTAAAGTAGGTCTTTAGTGAAGTGTAATTATTTTTAACAGACTCTGTTTTGTCAGGGGTGCACACACACACACACACACACACACACACACAAGGCACTGACTGAGAGCTAGAAATGCCTGTTAGAAACTATAAGCATACTTACTTTAAACAGTTGTAATTTTTATGTTTTATGCTTTATGGTTTCTCAGTAGCCCTGACACTGGAGACTCCTTCCACAAATATTAAAATCACCCCCATCCTGATGTATTCCTTTCATAATCGGTATTAATGACGTTGGACCTTTTTCTCCGCAGGCAGACGTTGCCATAGATACTGTAACGGACGATGTTGGGGTCCTCATGAGGATCAGTGCCAAATCTGTGAGTACTTGTCAAAGCTTACAATTTTTTTTTAGCAGTCATTACTGTGTTCGAATTTAGTGTTTGTGCATGAAATCGTTTGAATATATTCCACTGGGACGTGATCTCAAAACACTGTTCTGTTGAACTCGGCTTGGTGTCGTGATTATAACTGGCACGTTTCAAGCCTTATGTAAATGTAATAACAGTTAAGGTTAAAGGTTGAAGAGTGGAATTTGTAGTTTTCCTGCAACTCCATGCATATGAAATTCCTCTAGGGCTACTTTTGCATTTGTTTCCCTCTGAATATCTGAATCATCAACATAAAAAAATAAAATAAAATAAAAGCTGCTGTGATGTTATTCATGATTTCAGAGTTCAGTATCGTGTGCATGATGAGGCTTCACTACCGGAATTACACGCACTTAAATCCAGAGTTAAGCACTATGTAGAGAGTTATGGGATGGAGTTTGAGTAAAACAGAAACGTGTCACGGTTATGGACGATTTTCTTGTGCAATATCGGTTCAAGCGAAGAGCAGCATTCGAGTGAAGCGCCATTGTTTGACAGTTTGATGTAATAAACAATACGTAAGTATATACTTTGGCTGTAAACACTGAAAAAAAAAACCTATTTTATTTAATAAATAGATAAAATAGGTTATATCCCGCAATGATCCCGCAATATAATAGGATAGTGTACTGGATCAAGTGCTATTCTATAAGCTGCTCACTAATGAGCGAAGAAGCCATTTTGTTGAATTAAAACCAAATTTGCAGTGATTAATGTGATAATTGCTGTGATGAATACTAGTCGTTTTTAAATGTTATGCTTCATTACTCAGTCGTCTCTAACTTTTATGTTGACAAAAAGAAGCAATTTCCATTCAATTCAATTCAATTTTATTTGTATAGCGCATTTAACAATGGACATTATCACAAAGCAGCTTTACAGAAATAAATACATTTAGGATATAAATTTTAAATATATGAATTTATCCCTAATGAGCGAGCCAGATGCGACGGTGGAGAGGAAAAACTCCCTGAGATGATATGAGGAAGAAACCTTGAGAGGAACCAGACTCAAAAGGGAACCCATCCTCATCTGGGTGACACTCGATAGTGTGATTATACATCATTCCCTTCTATAACTGTGTGCTACATGGATAAATAATGCAATTGTGTTACCACGAAATTCATTGCAGTTTTCACAGGAAGTCTGTTTTTTTTGAACTTGCTTCTTCAGTCTGCATTTTCTATCCCTGATTTTTTTTTTTTTTTTTGAGTTTAAAGGCAGGCAGTCTAGACACTAGTACAAAAAAAAAAAATCTGGCAACCTTGGAGGCATGAACTACACACAGGTCATTTACATAATTTGAATGAAGAGCTTGGAAAATCGACTGAAGTACCTGCATAACCCATCTCTGAATACAAGCAACTTTCCTCACTCAAACAATTCACCTAACTTTTGGACTTAACTGAATGCTAAGAACATTTTTGACAGCCATGTCACGCCCGATCATAGCATTTTATTAGCGTCAGATTTTTTATTTTGTAAAACTCTATGTCTGAGCTATGAGTTAGAGCTACATTGAGGGGAAAAAATACAAACAGGTTATGTCAGACCCATTCATCATGAACCCCTGTGCTGTATAATAGACAGCGAATGGAGCAGAAAGCTTGATCGCTTGGCAGCTCTTTTGAAAAATCGCGACAAGGTCCATGCATCCCTCGTTGCCTTCTCCTCCTACATGTTCCCTCCTCCTGACTCCTGCAGCTTTTCTAATCAGAGTCTCTGTTCCACCGATAACTCTATTGGAGGTGCGGATCGCAGCGTGGGCGATAATTACAGAGGGACTTGCCAAGTTCAGGTTGAGAGAAGGTTCCAGATCCACAAACATATTGATGTGGCTGACACGCTGTATTTAAACAGTTACAGTAATTGCAGGGAATTTCCAGCGTACAACAAAGAGCGACAGATACGCTTTTTTTAAAAAACTTTTTTTTCTTCATGGTTTTACACAGCACATGGTGGAGTAAATCTAAATACTATATATATCGACTTAAAGGTGCGTTAGGCAAGATTTGTCTTTTATTTTTCCTTCTTCCATGATTAGGTGTCTAACGGTTAGGTGGTTTCGATATTTGAATGATTCCTGGCCATGTTCACGAAACTCCGCCCCCAGGATCTACAGTAGGCCCGTAGAGTGTCTATAAGATGACTGACAGGAGGCGCATCCAAACACAAACAAGCATTCCTGACCGGAACTCTGTTTTCCAAACAGCAACTTAGTAAGGCCATGGTGTAATCTGTTTCTTTTTTTTTTTTTTTTAAATTAATTATTTTTTTTATCATGTCCTACTTATCTTCCACGTTATTTGTACAATTCAGGAATAAACAACAACAACAACAACAACAAAAACCAAACGAAAAAACAATGATTGCATCTTTGATGTCTCTATAACCTCCTCATGGTTATATAGGTTTATATCAGTTGTCATAAATGGGTTATGTAGTTGTGATGTAGTTTAAGAAAAATGTTACTATAAATAATTTGACAGGAAATCTATAGAATGTGTGTGTGCGTGTGTGCATGTGTGTGTGTGTGTGGGTTGGGGGGTGCAGTGTGACTCAACTGAAATATAAATGTATGTGTGTGTGTGTGTGTGTGTGTGTGTGTGTGTGGGTGGGTGGGTGCGTGGGTGAGGGGGTGCAGTGTGAGTCACTGAAATATAAATGTTGTGTATGTGTGTGTCTGTGTCTATGGGGATGGGGGTGTAGTGTGAGTCAACTGAAATATAAATGTTGTGTATATGTGTATGTGTGTGTCTGAGAGTGCATATATATATATATATATATGTGTGTGTCTGTGGGGATGGGGGTGCAGTGTGAGTCAACTGAAATATAAATGTTGTGTATGTGTGTGTATATATGTGTGTGTGTGTATATATGTATGTGTGGGGTCGGAGGGTGCAGTGTGAGTCAACTGAAATATAAATGTTGTGTATATGTGTATGTGTGAGGGGGTACAGTGTGACTCAACTGAAATATAAATGTTTTGTGTGTGTGTGTGTGTGTGTGTGCGTGTGTGTGTCAGTAACGAAGACGGTGTGTGCTGATCAGTGTGACAGTCGCTGTTTCAGTCCCTATGTCAGTGACTGCTGTCACCGCGAGTGTGCTGGAGGCTGTTCAGGACCCAAACACACCGACTGCTTCGTACGTCTTCTTTCTTTTATACTAATAATATAATACAATGTTGTACAACATTTATATTCATACTGTACTTATGCCACGATGCCGTAATAGCAGAGTTGTGCATTTCTTTATTAAACAAAAGAACAAATAAGCAAGCAAACAAACAATATTTATTTGTTTGTTTGTTTTGTTTCTGTAATAAAATTTAATAGATGGTATAGATAGTATACTCAAATAAATAGCAAACAAATAAATACATGCATTAACTTATTATTTACTATTCTAACTTCTTTATTTGTTTGTTTAGTAAAATAAATACAAATTGTTTGTGAAAATACACAAACGAATAAATAAATATTATTTATTCGTTCAATATTCATTTAATTTAATAAAATTTCTTACAATGTTTAGAAATAATAAAATAAATGAATAAATACATAAAAATAAATCTCAGTGAAATATTCCTTTTTTAAAATTTAAATAAATATTTAATGATGGAACAAACAAACAAACAAACAAACAAATAAATAAATAAATAAATAAATGGGTGTTGTTTGTTTGAGCTCTCTATTGATAGTAAAATGAATGATTTATTAAATAATTAAGTAAACATACAAACAAACAAACAAATAAACATATCTGATTGTTTATTTTGTAAATAAATAGACATTTATTTTTGTTTGTTTAATAAAAATCTTTATCAATAAAAAAGAAAGTCTTTATATATACTTTCTTTATTATATTTATATAAACACCATACTTGTGTTTTAGATCTACCATAAAACTCTACTTTAACTAACTGCAGCTAAATTCTATTTTAATGTTAGCGTGATGTCAGTGCGCTATATTACATTGCTTTATAGCTCAACAGTTTTCTCTGACTTTCTCTTACTTTCTTATTGTGAGTTCCTTTTAGAAGAAATCTATCACTTCTTATTAGAAGAAATCATTTCTTATTTGTGATGTTTGAACTCATTATTTACCACAAGAGCTCCAGGGAAACTGCAAATCTCAATTCTTATTAATAATAATGTAAGTGTAGGCAGAGAGAGAGAGAGAGAGAGAGAGAGAGAGACAGCTCTTATCTGAAACAGACTCACAACTCCTGGAGATACAGGACACGCTTCCACTTATAATTTATTATTATTGATATACACTGCTCTAAGTGTTGTGATTATCACCAGGAGTTTTAATCAGAGCCATGTTTTACCTCTTGGTGTACTAACTAAGTTATTTTCCAGGCCTGTACGAACTTTAACGACAGCGGCGCTTGTGTGACTCAGTGTCCTCAACCTTTCATCTACAACTCCACGAGTTTCCAGCTGGAGCATAATCCCAACGCCAAATACACGTACGGAGCGTTCTGCGTCAAGAAATGTCCATGTGAGTGTCATTGATTTTGTCTGTATAAACCTGCAGTGCTGTTCACTGTGTATAAACCCGCAGTGCTGTTCACTGTGTGTATAAACCCGCAGTGCTGTTCACTGTGTTTATAAACCCGCAGTGCTGTTCATTGCGTTTATAAACCCGCAGTGCTGTTCACTGTGTTTATAAACCCGCAGTGCTGTTCACTGTGTATAAACCCGCAGTGCTGTTCACTGTGTATAAACCTGCAGTGCTGTTCATTGTGTGTATAAACCCGCAGTGCTGTTCACTGTGTATAAACCCGCAGTGCTGTTCACTGTGTATAAACCCGCAGTGCTGTTCACTGTGTATAAACCTGCAGTGCTGTTCACTGTGTTTATAAACCTGCAATATTCATGTAATTGTTTAATTCCGTACAATTGGTTTTCAAAGTATAGAATGATAACTGGTTTACCCAGCATCAGTCTAATTTTTTCGAAAAGCTCACACTGACTTTGACTCAGTATATACAGTCAGGTCCACAAATATTGGGACAATGACACAGTTTTGGTAATTTTGCCTCTGTACACCACCACTGTGGATTTGAAATGAAGCAGTCAAGATGTGACTGAAGCGTAGACTTTCAGCTTTAATTCAAGGGGTTTAACAAAAATATTGCATTAACCGTTTAGGAATTACAGCCATTTTTTACAGAGTTCCTCCATTTTCACAGGCTCAAAAGTAATGGGACAATAGACTAATAAGCAGTTTCATGGCCAGCTGTGGCCTGTTTCCTCCTTATATCATGATAAATTAAGGATATAAAAGGTCTGGAGCTGATTCCAAGTGTTGAATTTGTATTTGGTAGCTGTTCATGGGAACTCTCAATATGCCGTCCAAAGAGGTGTTGATGCAAGTGAAGGAGGCCATCATTAGGCTGAAAAGCCAAAACAGACCTATCAGAGAGATAGCAGAAACTTTAGGAGGGCCAAATCAACAATTTGGTACATTCTTAAAAAGAAGGAATGCACTGGCGAGCTCAGCAACACCAAAAGGCCTGGGAGACCACAGAAAACAACTAAAGTGGATGATTGCAGAATTCTTTTCTTATTGAAGAACAACCCCTTCACAACATCTAGCCAAGTCAGGCACACTCTGGAGGAGGTAGGCGTATCATTGTCAAAGTCTACAATCAAGAGCCACCTTCATGAATGTAAATACAGACGGTTTACCTCAAGATGCAAACCGCTGGTAACACTCAAGAACACAAAGGCCAGATTAGACTTTGCTAAAAAAACTCAAAAAAAAAAGGCTGACCAGTTCTGATGCAAGATTAACTTGTACCAGAATGATGGGAAGAGAAAAGTATGGAGAAGGAAAGGAAGGGCTCATGATCCAAAGCATACCACATCATCCGTCAAACATGTGGAGGCAGTGTTATGGCATGGGCATGTTTGGCTGCCAATGGAACTGGGTCACTGGGGTTTATTGATAATGTGACTGTTGATAGAAGTAGCAGGATGAATTCTGAAGTGTACAGAGCTATACTTTCTGCTCAGATTCAGTCAAATGCTGCAAAACTGATAGGACAGCGCTTCACAGTACAGATGGATAACAACCCAAAACATACTGTGAAAGCAGCCCAAGAGCTCAACTGAGCTGCTTTTCACTTACTGAAGACAAATCTGAAGGCAGAATGACCCACAAACAAGCAGCAACTGAAGATGGCTGCAGTAAAGACCTGGCAAATCATCTCAAGGGAGGAAACTCAGCATTTGGTGATGTCCATGGGGTCCAGACTTCAGGTAGTCATTGACTGCATAGGATTTACCTCCAAGTAATAAAAATAATCCTAATATTTATGATTATATTAGTTTGTCCCATTACTTTTGAGCCTGTGAAAATGGAGGAACTCTGTAAAAAATGGCTGTAATTCCTAAACGGTTAATGCAATATTTTTGTTAAACCCCTTGAATTAAAGCTGAAAGTCTACACTTCAGTCACATCTTGACTGCTTCATTTCAAATCCACTGTGGTGGTGTACAGAGGCAAAATTACCAAAACTGTGTCACTGTCCCAATATTTATGGATCTGACTGTACACTCCTCTATGTTTGTGTAACTTCAGCTAACAGACAATGTTGAATCCTATCTGAGAAAACAATTATTTAACAAAATTGTGTAAATTTTTTTTAATAACCGAGATTCAGACATCAGGACCATGTTATAAAGAAAGCAATAAAACACTAGATGTATCATCAAATGGAAAGATTACTAATGACTAATGAGTTTTGTCTGATCTGGGGTTTAAATCTCTTCCAGATAACTTTGTGGTGGATCACAGCTCCTGTGTTCGAGCCTGTCCAAGTAACAAGATGGAGGTGGAGGAAAACCACGTCAGGATGTGTGTCCCCTGTACTGACATCTGTCCTAAAGGTGTGTAGAATAGAGGAGATGGGAATAAATTCAACACATCTGAAGATGGCGGATATAATGATTGATACAAATTTGCTACAAATACAAAAAGAATGAAAGACTTGGGGGTGTGCTGTTATAGGAAAATAATCAACAATGGTGTGGTGTAATTCTAGTAACAGCATGTCTTGAAGTGTTTTATTGCTCTTACGCCACAACAAATTTGTCAACAATTATAATTACTTATTTACTAAAGAACGTAACATCAAACCTTTATCAGTTTATAGCTACGTGTTGCGGAATGTCGGCAAAACAAGTTCGTTCCTGGTGTCACTTAAACTCCTTTGTCCTGAAGATATCCAAAAAATCAAAAAACACAAAGTTACAGCTTTACCTGACAGCTATGACACTGGAGACTCCTTCCATAAATGTTAAATAAACGCCTCCTTACAGAAACCTACAGAAAACACTGAATCACTGATAGATTGAGTGATATACATTTTTTTTGTTCATTTGTTCATTCATTCTTTCAGTGGTTTATTCATTTATTCATTATTTTAGTCATTTTAGTCATTTATTTATTTGTTGTTTGTTCTTTTAATTTTTTATTTGTTTATTCATTTGGTTGTCCATTTGTTCATTAATTAATTAAATTAATTAAATGAAGTAAATTAATTTGTTCTTTATTCATTTGTTTGTTTATTCTTTCTTTCTTTGCTCATTTATTTGTTTGTGTTCATTTATTTATGTTTGTTCTTTTGTTTCTTCATTCATTCATTCATTCATTCGTTTGTTTGTTTGTTTTTTGTTCAATCTTTTATTTATTTGTTAGTTTGTTTATTCATTCATTTTTTTGTCGATTACACGATTACACATATTGCAAAATCTCTTTCAATCTGTTTACATATCTTGTATGTCCACCATACAAGTCCCTGTGTAAGTTGTTACCAATCGAAATTGAGAATATATAAAACAAAAATTTTGGACAAAATCAATAAAATGCAATGTGGTCAATACGCCATTTTAGTTTTTTTCTCCTTTGACTTTAACTAACTATTTACTCATGCTGATCAGTTTGGAAGTGTGTTTTTTAAAGTGTTTTTTTTTTTTTTTTGTATTCGAGTGTGTGATGGAATAGGGACGGGCAGTTTACACACGGCGCAGACCGTCGACTCCAGCAACATCGACAAGTTCATCAACTGCACCAAAATCAACGGCAACCTGATTTTCCTCGTCACTGGAATCAAAGGGTGAGCCTTTTTTTTTTCTTCTCCTCTCTGAACCTCACTCCGTATGACGTCTCCTGAGGATTCTGTTTATTAAAATCCCCCTTTTTTAGTGCAAACAGCTTCAGAAGTGATTGTTTGATTCCTGAATTCCACACAGTTGCTTCATTATTAACACATTTATCAGAGTGAGACAAATGTTTTAAACAAAAAATCTTATTTGTGTAAATTTTCTGCACGTTTGGTTTATCTTCATCCTAGATATTGTATCTAAATGCTAATGCTTGAAATTTCTGTATTAAATTAAAAAATAAAAATGCATATATTTTAAATTCAAGCCCCAAACTATTTTTTTATGGTGAGGATTTCTTGTGCTTGGCATTCGAAATTGTTGGAACACCATCCAAATGCATGAAGCTGCTAAGGGAATGTCAAAAATGTGCATCAAGATGACTCAAAAAGAGAGCGTTTGGATTTGCATAATTGCAAATTACAACTTTAAGATCGATAATACATCATTTTAAGATTTGCGATATGTTTTTAACCAAAGTTAGCTCCTTTTGTTTTAGAATAAAAGAATAAAGCTAGCAACTAATTCAATCTCAACTTCTCAACTGCTTGGATTAGTAAAGTACGTAAACTACAAAACAAACTAATGCTAGTACATAAACTACCTAATGTTAGCTAGCTAGCTTAAATATGAGCTGGAACATATGAGCTGTTAGAAACAGCTAGCCTGCTAACAAAAATATTAGCTAGCTAGCTAAAGTGTAGAGTAGAAAACAGAACTATAATGCCTAGTTATTATTATTATTATTATTATTGTTGTTGTTGTTGCTGTTTTTTTTGCCCAATCTGCATTGTCTCTGTATTTTGTTCTCATATTAGCATTAGCGTGCTAGCTAAAAACCCATACCAAAAGATGATAAAAACACATAAATCTGGCTAGGCTCAAATCAAAAATTTTTAAAGAGGAGACATTTTCATTCTCATTTACCTTATAAACCCAACACACACTCATGTACACACTCGTATTTTACGATCATGTGATATTTCATGTCTCAGGCGTTTTACCGAGTGTGTTTATGAATAGATAATTCTAAAGTAAATCTCACCCAAATTAGCATTTGCTTTTTTCTTACGTTTCTTCTCTCCTTATGGCAGAGACATGTACCATGGTATCGCAGCTCTGGACCCTGAACGCCTGAACGCCTTCCGCACTGTCAAAGAGATCACAGGTGAGTTCAGGGCCAATATATACATGTAATATCATTATATTACGCTATATAATAACACACACACACGCACACACACACATATGTGTATATATATAAATATATATATGAGTAGCATGACAAGCTTTTGTTTTGTTGATTTGCTCATGTGTTTTGAAGTTGCTCTTGTGTTTCAAGTTTTGTTGTTGTGTTGTCTGATTTTGCTGTTTTTTGATTTGCCGTGTTTTTGGATTCACTGTAGCATTGTTAGTTTCACTGTTATGTTTTCGGTTTTGCTGTTGTGTTTTTGGTTTGTTGTGTGTTTGGTTTTGCTGTTGTATTTTCAGATGTGGTTGTCTTTTTGGTTTTGCTGTTGTGTTTTTGATTTTGTTGTTCTGATTTGTTGTATTTTGGTTTTGCTTTTGTGTTTTTGGTTTGTTGTGTTTCTGATTTTCTTTTGTGTTTTTAGTTTTGTTGTTTTGACTTGCTTTTGTGTTTTTGATTTGCTGTAGCATAGTTGGCTTTGCTGTTGTGTTTTTGGTTTAGAGGTTTTTTGTTTTTGTTTTTGCTGTTGTGTTTTTGATTTTTGCTGTTTTGATTTGTTGTTGTGTTTTTGATCTGTTGTTGTGTTTTGGGTTTGCGGTTGTGTTTTTGTTTTGGTGCTGTGTTTCTGAATTACTGTTGTGTTTTTGGTTTTGCTGTTACTTTTTAGTTTTGCTGTTTTGACTTGCTGTTGTCTTTAGTTTTCTTGTGTTTTTGGTTTTGCTGTTTTGTTTTGCTGTTACATTTTTGGTTTTCTTGTTCAGTTTTTGGTTTTCTTGTAATGTTGATGCTTTTGGTGTTGTGTTTCTGAATTTGCTCTTGTTTTTTTTAAATGCGTTTTGCATTTATGGACCAAAGTAAATATCAGGGAAACAAAAAGAAAACATCAACAGCATTTATAAGCCCTTGAAACAAAAAGGAAGCACTTTTTGTGTACTATTCTGTAAGAGTAGAGGCAGTTCATTTGAGAGAGTCAGAATTGGTCGGTATAACACCCTGGGTGCTGCCGTGTTGGGTTTTATAGGTGAGGAGAAGGGATTTCTTTTGAATATGACAGGAAATGGGTGACCAGAGTGCATTAAAGTTAGAGGGTGAGATCTCAAGCAGCCGAATTTCAGATGTATTGCAGTCTGGAGAGTAAAAAAAAAAAAAAAAGAAGAGCGGGCGCAATAATCGACAGTTATGAAAGCGTCCTTAAAATTGAGCACAATGTCGTCGCGCAGCGTTGTTTGATTAAATGTAGCAACATACAAAACAATAAAGTGCGTCTCATATTAAAGCTTTTTGTCACCTCGAACCCCAGACAGTGGCACGCCAAACAGCTAATAAAGTGAAGCGCTTCCTTCATAATGACAATGCTGGCAGGAAGAACGAGCAATGAGACCCTTTTTTTTTCCCTCCTCGGTTTATAGGTGGCGTTATTGATCATTTTAAAGCTGAAAAATTACAGCCAGTAATATTAAAACTCTTCGTAGGTGTCCTCATATAAAACTGAAACGGCTCTAAATATCTTCTCCGCACATTTACTGTAGTATCCTGTATACTATTTTTCTAAATCGTTTATGATGCCATATATTTTGTTCATACACTGCCGCATTCGGAGTTGGTGTCTCAAAAGTGACATCGATATTCCTGACAGGAAAGTTTGCAGTAGTTTCTCAGCAACATTTAACTTTTAAGAAGTTTAGATTAATGCAATTATATATAAATCAAATATACGAAATAATACTGGAATATAATTTGAATATACAGAACTTTACTGTATTCCAGATTTCAATTTGCTTAAATAAGCAAACTGTTCCCATTTTAGTTAATAAAACAATGAATTCCAACATTTTATTGGACAAGCTGACCAACTGCTATCAATGTTTGTAGCTCAATTTAAGCAGGCTAGCAGCTAAATTTTTATAGTTAACATGCTTTAGCGCATCACTATTGAATTCTCGTTTCTGATTGGTCAGATTTTTTCTATAACAGCAGCTACGTTCGGTAGTTCCTTTAAAAAAAAAAACACCATTAATTAACAAAGAAAAATGTATTATCATTGATATGGTACGTATCAATTTTCTGTAAGGAGATGTTTATTTAAGATTTACGGAAGGAGTCGCCAGTGTCAGCACTTTCCGGCTTTTTATTCTTGTTTCATTAACTTCAAGAAAGAGGGGAAAAAAATAGGATGGTGAGGGAACGACTGTTTATAGATGCAATAACATAAACGATAACAGGAGCTAGCTCTTTTTGCGTACGTTCCATAACATTAAATGTAGCTATAAATGGATAAAAATAAGAATAAAAAACATTTTATTCATTTTAATAGATGTATAATTGTAACCGTTGGTATATTGCTGTGGTGTATGAGGAATAATACATTTCAGGTATGATGTTATAGGAAAATAATCAACTTTGGAGTGGCAACAGTAACTGCATCATGGATTATTTTACTATAACAGCACAACATGGAGTATTTTATTCCTAACCTTTTAAACACTGTGTTGTTTGGTGTAAATAAATAGTGGCCTTTCCCAATCTTCGTAGACATGCGGATGATTTGTACGATAATTATTTCATATTGTCATATTTCCATAGTAAATATTTATATCCGTAGCTCACAGTTAAGGTTGCCAGGTTTTAGCATTATTCCCACTTCAAAAAAACTCATAAACTGCACAAAAAGACTGGAAACTATTCCAAAAAGACTTTGCGTTAACAGTGGTGTGCACGCATTTCTGATTTATATATACTGTAGCACATCTGCTCTATCTAGCTCTCCCAGCATTGTGTTACACTCAGGGTGTAACACACACCGTAAATTATCTTTATTTCTGTTAAAATGTTCTTTCATTCTGCTTATAACTGTTACTATTAAAAGAATATAATGCTAACTAGGTTACGTTCGTCCAGGTTAACAATCATAAAGATGATGTTACTGTTTAAACTGTGTTTTGAAAAGTGCTGGGGGCAAAAAGGAATGAGGCTATACTTTCTAAAATTTGTCCTCGGCGCTCCCAGTGTTCCCAGTATTCCCAATGTTTGCAAAGGTACTTCCATGACTGTAAAATAAAAAAAAAAAAATACACTGATTTGATGTTTGATCTTCTGTCTCAGGCTACTTGAATATCCAGTCATGGCCAGAGAACATGACGGATTTCAGCGTCTTTTCTAACCTCGCTACTATCGGGGGAAGAACTCTCTATAGGTAAGACACTGCCATACATACTGTGTGTGCATAAGTTTGCACACCCAGCCCCATGGGATTTAGATGAAAAAAAAAAAAGATGTAAACTTGTAACTGCTTTGTAACTTGTTTATAAAAGAAACGTTATAGATACGAATTTCACAAGGTTATAAACCAAGTGTGGGTGAATCCTGCAATCCAAAACAAAATAAAAAAAGTTCTAATATGTTATAGTTTCTTTAGTAACAACTTATAAAGAGAATATGTATGTTGGACACTCCACATAAACGGATTTCAAAACATGTAATCATTGATGCGGTGAATTTTTATGTAAGGAAACAAGGAGACATTTGTTTTTTTTTTATCATTTTATGAAGGAGTCTCCAGTGTCAGCACTTTGTAACAGCCAGACTTTGCTTTGTGGTTTCTCTAGCACATAACAAGCTGCGTTTTTTTTTGGCTTTACTGACCTTAAGAGAGAGGAAAAAAAGAGACACCAGTGAAGGAGTTAATGTTTACGACTGTGTAGAGCTGCTGTAACTTAGGTGAAACCGGAACTAACTTGTTTTGTGGACATTCGTAACAATGGGTTTAGCTTTCTGTGTGTGTGTGTGTGTGTGTGTGTGTGTGTGTGCTGTGGGGGTTCGAATCCCGCCTCTGCCCTGCGTGTGTGGAGTTTGCATGTCCTCCACGCGATTCGGAGGTTTCTTCCGGGTATTCCGGTTTCCTCCCGCAATCCAAAGACATGTATTGTAGACATTTCCAAATTGTCCGTAGTGTGTGAATGATTGTGCGATTGTGCCCTGCGATGAGTTGGCACCCTGTCCAGGGTTCTCCCCTGCCTTGTTCCCCTGAGTTCCCTGGGATAGGCTCCAGGCACCCAGCGACCCTGTGTAGGATAAGCGGTACAGAAAATGGATGGATGGATGGCATGCCGCCAAGTGTTATACCATACACACTAAGCATTACCCTACACACTATTCCGTCCATTCAGAGATCAGTGCATTGTGAGTCATATCAACAAAAAAGCCACACTGTTGTATGCGCTAGAGTATATTGTTTGGAAATATAGTGCACTCTATAGTGAACACTCTTGGTGCTTGGACCCCTAACTCATTCTAATCCTTTGTTTCTAATTGGCTCAGATAATGACAGAATGATTGGAGGTCATTAGAGTATCACACAGACTGAATCCATTCTCATCTATATGCTGTGTACAATTGTTTCTAGCCTATAATTAGCGTACGTTTCTGAATCCTCCTCTATAATTGTGTACAAATTACTATAATTACCGTTATTTATGAAAGTTTTATTTGCTTCAGATCCATAACATCCATTATGAATATGATGGTCCAGAGAAGGTTTCCCACTTTTTTCTTGATACGTAAGGAATAAAACACTCTGTTTTGTGTGCTTTTATAGGAAAATAATCAATGTGATGAACTGGAGTTACTGTTACCAATGCGAAGTTGATTATTTTTCTAAAACAGGAAATTATAAAGTGTTTTATCCTTCTTACATGAAAACTATTCTCCCATTGCTTACTTAACTTTTGATTTATCAAAGAATGACATGGCATACTTATTATCCATTTATAGTTACGTTTCACTTTTGTCGAAACATGCGAAACATGATAGTTCTGTTTTTTTTTCTTGAATAGAATTGAAAATAAATTTGTGATTAGGAAAATGAATTCAATTTCTCATCATTAAAAGCATTGCCTAATGAAGCAGGTGTAAAAATATTTTATTTTTTTGTTCTGATTTTTTCCCCTCCAGTGTCTTTACATTTCATTTCTGGTCCAACAAAAGTTGGACAAAAGTTTGTGGCTTTTTTTAATTATAATTTTTTGATAATGTTTAAATTTGTAAGGAATCAGAATTTAATTTTGAAAAAAAAAAAGGTTTGTGGTTATGAATGAAATACATTTTTTCTTTAATATCAAATAAATGTATTGCCTAATCTAGAGTAGTTGCATTAAGGTTCTTGTATTTATTGATTGATTGATTGATTGATTGATTGACTGATTGATTGTGTTGTTTTTCCAGCCTTTTTACATTGTTTTAAATTTAAATTATTATTATAATTTTTGTGCTGTTTCTCCTGTCTCACCTGATTTACATTTCTGGTCTAAGAAAGCTTCTCCATTTTTTTTTAAATCAATATTGATAATAAACATTTCAATGTGTAATCAGAAACAAATTCATAATTAAAAGAAATTGTGCTTATTAGAGCTTTATTTTATTCTTTGTTCTCTAACTATATAGCATTTTATGTGTGATTAAGAAAAAGAAAAAGAAATTTCTCTTGTTTTTCATCAGATAAGGGCATTGGCATTAAAGGTTAATTTTTTTTCTGTAAATATCCCCTGAGCTGAAGCTTCCATCAAAAGCAGACACAGTATTAAAAATTCACACACACACACACATTTCACTCACATCTGATCCATCATGTTTTTATTTTCCCACAGTGGTATCTCTCTGCTGATCCTGAAGCAGCGCTGGATCACATCCCTGAGCTTCCAGTCTCTGCAGGAGATCAGCGCCGGGAACGTTTACATCAGCAACAACAGCCAGCTGTGTTTCTATCACACGCTGAACTGGACGAGGTTTTTCCGCTCCAGCAGTCAGAGAGCTCTGCTGAACAACAACAAGGACACGCAACAGTGCAGTGAGTTGAGCTGAGTTTCAGTTTAAAGTTTCACCAGAAACAGTAACAATAATGGCGTCCTTTAGTTTTGGTCCCTGGTGCTTGGACCCCTGAGTCGCTCCTTTGTATATGTTCCATAGAAAGCTTTCTATAGAAGTGATTTCATCTGAAAATTATAAAATATAATATTTATATATACTGTATATATAATAAATATGCTATAAATATATATTATATATAAATATATAAATATATACGTATGATATAATGTTGATATTACTACTATTACATGTACAAAAAGGATGGTGCTTGTACTAATGTGATATAAAAACACTGGTAATCAAAAAAAAAGTAATAATCTATATCTGGGTTCATGCTGATGTACCTGAAATTTTAAAAATTAAAATTTAGTATAGTTTAGTATACTAATAGTATAGTATAGTTTCATTTTTTATACCGTCATAATACATTTCCAGTTTAGTAGTAACATTTATCTGGGAAGGCATGCAAGCATCTTACTATAAAATTAAAACATATGGACTTACATGAATGTGCTTTCAAGTCCTAATAACAGAAAATTAAAGATGAGGGGAAAAAAAACCCAACAACAACCAATCAGAATGACTTAACTGCAATAGCACACTGCTCCACTAGGGGGCTCTGTTGGAATTTACTAGTCCACAGCACAAGTAATAAAGAGCAATAAGACTGAAGTGAGAAATGTTTACTGTAATAGACCAGTGATCCATCCAGAGTGTATTCCCGCTTCCCACCCAGTGATCCCGGGATATATTCATAATTCATAATCAGAATAAATACACGAGATCATTTCCATCATTTATTATAAGAGACACGTAACTTGTTTTTCATCCTCCTCAATGCTGCCTGTCAGCCATTTTTTTTTTTTTTTTGGGAGGGGGGAGGGGTTAATGGTGGGAGAGTGTTTCCTATCTTGTGAAAATTTGCTTTTTTGTTATTTAAAATGAGATTAAATGGGAAAATTTCATAATTTATTATAAGAGACGCCTGTTTTGTTTGTGATTCTCACCAACACTGATAATACATGACAACTCATGCAAGATTTTGAAGATTTTTTAAATCTCATTCATAAACTCTGGAATAATGTTCCGGAGAACATAAGGACAGTTTTTAGGTTTCATTATTTACATTATATTTTGTTTGTAAAAAGTCTTTTAATTATTTATATTAAGTGGGATTAAATAGGATAATTTCTGATTTATTTATTTATTTATTTGCATACGTACATGCGTTTGTATTGTTTTATGTGCCGTTGTTTGTTTGTTCATATCATATCGCCCCTAAACTCTTAAACTCTGAACTAGTGTTTTTTTTTTTGTTGTTTTGTTTTGTTTTACTTTGGGTTTTTTTGTTTTTTTTGTGTGTTGTTTTTTTTCTTTTTGCCTTTTTTGTCTTATTATTATTTATACTAAGTGAGATTAAATTGGATATTTATTCATTTATTTGCTTGTTTTGTTTATATTGTTCCTAAACGCTGGCAGAGTTTGTTTCGTATTTGTTTCATTATTTATAATAAGTTTGATTAAATGGGATATTTATGTAAACATTATGTTTGTTTGTTTCCATGGCACCTAAATGCTGGACTAGTGTTTTGTTTATTCTTTTTTGGGGAAGGGGGTGGAGTCTTAACTTTTCATTATTCATAGTAAGTGGGATTAAAGGGGAGTTGTTTTTTTTTTAATCTTTAACGCCTGAACTCTGGATTAGTGTTTTTTTTGTTTGTTTTGTTGATTTTTTATTTTGGGAGATGTGTTTATAGTAAGTGGGATTAAGGAGATATTTGTTTGTTTTTTATCTTTAACACTTAAACTCTAGATTAGAGTTTTTGTTTGTTTTAGGAGGTGTGTTTACAGTAAGTGGAATTAAAGGGGATATTTGTTTGTTTGTTTTTTTAATCTTTAACGCCTGAACTCTGGATTAGTGTTTTTTTGTTTGTTTTGTTTATTTTTTGTTGTGGGAGGTGTGTTTATAGTAAGTGGGATTAAAGGGGAATGTTTGTTTTTTTTTATCTTTAACGCTTTAACTCTGGACTAGTGTGTGTTTATAGTAAGTGGGATTAAATGGAATAATTTCAGATGTTATTTTAAGAGACAGATTCTTTTGTGTACATTGTGTATATAAGTAATTATTTAACTTCAGTGTGAAATTTTGTTTTGTTTCTTGTAAAATAGACTCATAGATTTACATTTAAATCAGTAATGGATAAAAAAAATCAATATTCATTTCTCTTTTATCTCTTATGTGTAGAACACTCTGATTTAGTAAACATGAGTTTGCACTGAATACACACACACACACACACACACACAGCACTAAACCCATTGAGACTGAAGACACGCTGCTCACAGTCAGCTGTCAGAGTGACGAGTGTGGGATAAAGATGTTATTGACTTCAGCGACAGCGCTGAGCTCGGCACCATCTTATTAGTGTATTAGTGTGTATTAGTGTGTCGATGGCTTTGTGCTTGTGTGTGTGTGTGTGTGGGTGTGTGTGAGTAAGACGGATCACAGGAAGTGTGCACCAGTTGTAGTGTAATTATTCTGTCTCTCAAGCGGGGAAGCTCAAGGACCAAATTGGACAGCATTTAATTTTAATTAAATTAACATTTAATGGATTAATTTCAATAAAAAATAAATATCTAATTAAAAAATTAAATGGAAGAAGTGTACTGGGACTTTAAATTTTTTCCCAATGTTATTCATTCATTCATTCATTCATTTATAGAGCTGTGTGTGCATCATATGTTGGGGTCCCGGTCCTTACCAGTGTATGCCTGTGTGTGTGTGTGTGTGTGTTTTACAGTTACAGAGCAGCATGTGTGTGATAAGCTGTGTTCAGAAGCAGGATGTTGGGGTCCTGGTCCTGAACAGTGTGTGTCCTGTAGGTACTACAGTCGCGGGAGGACGTGTGTGAAGTCCTGCAACCTCTACCACGGGTCAGTGTCCTTACTAAACCTGTGTCACCTCCCTGGCAGAGGTAGACCATTTCTGAACGCTCTGCTGGTTAATAGTTTCAGGTCCAGGTCCCAGGTCCATTGCTAGAAGAACACAGCAGGAGCCAACTCTGCAACATTTTCTTGCCTAGCATGCTAGCTAGGCGAGAAAAAAAGTCTACAGATAAAATGTTTTATGAAGAGCACTTCACTTCAGCGAGCACTGAGCACTGAACACATTAGCATCCTAAACATTAAAGTTCATTGCTAGAAGCATTACAAATGCTAGCTAGGCGAGAAAAAAAGCTAATGTAATAAAGAACGAGCTCTAGTAGCTTAAGTGGTTTTCACGGCTGCTATTTAAACCAGGGACACATAAACAGATTTATCTGATGTGCCTGATTTATTTGTGTTACAGAGATGTCCGGGAGTTCATCAACGGGTCAACTTGCATGGAATGTGACAGCCAGTGTGAGAAAGCTGGAGATAAAACACTGACGTGCCACGGACCAGTAAGAAAAAACAAGTTCTGCTAACTCGGGCTGCGAGGATAGAAGTGAATATTACTTATTTATGAGGCATCATTTGGCTGTTTAATGAATCTGGCATCAAAGCACTGTTTTTTTTTTTTTCTTTTGAATTCTGCAAAAATCTTAAAATTCATCTTCAAAACCACAGCGCTTCAGTAAAAACTTTGTAAAAGCAGCACTGAAGCTATTTTTGCTCTTTTTTTGTTTTTTTTACAGTGTTTCAGACAGGCTTATGAATAATTATTGGACAATAATTATAGTCTTTTTTTTTTCAGGGTAAATGAGGCAACAACCATCAATTTCCCTCGCAATATGAGTTAATGCTTGTCCATTTATTTGTATAAAATGTATAATTAACATTTAAAAGCATGTCCACTGCTGGAAACTAACCAACAGTGTGGCATTATGACTTGGAGAGCTCAATATTGCTCACAAAAGTGCTTCTTTTAATGTTTGATGAGTATTTGAGTTGACTGTGTAAGCAATAAAACACTGTGGTATGTTGTTGTGTGTTGAAGCGGAGTTACTATTACTACCTCGAAGATGATTATTTTCCTATAACTGCATGGCTGGAAGAGTTTTATTCCTCTTACACCAACAATTAAATAGTTTTTTTTTAATTTATTAAACAATGACATGTCGCTTTTTATCCGTTTATAGTTACATTAACGTGAACCCACCATGTTTCTCTGTCTTTCTCTCGTTAGGGTCCGGATCACTGTACGAAGTGCGTTCATCTAAAAGACGGACCTAACTGTGTGGAGAAGTGTCCTAACGGCCTGCAGGGAGCCGACAGCTTCATCTTCAAATACGCCGAAGCCAACAACGAGTGCCGACCCTGCCACCCCAACTGCACCCAGGGGTAACTGTCATTACTGTTACCGTATTTACGGAATAACAGCATTTAATGTGAACTGCTGAAAAATAAGCTGGGCGTTTAAAGGGGTAAGGAACGCAAACCACCACTTTCTCTGGAATAGAGCTGTCTAATTGAATTAATTTGTGCAGCCAAGTGTGCAAATGTTTGCACATCCCTTGGGGCAAAACATTTAAACTATAGTAGCGACATATTTAGTGTGTTACGTTTCACACTGTAGCAATCGATTTCCATCACACTACTGCACTTTTTTGTTTTATGGCAACTTTTTCACTTCAGTCAGGCAGCATTTGAAAATTAACTGTGCAAATGAATTATTAAGTCATGATAGCTTAATAAATAAAAAATGTTCACCCTGTTTGCAAAAAAAGAATTATTATTATTATTATTATTGTTATTGTTATTATTATTATTATTATTATTATTAATAGATATTTATTTATTTGTTTCTTTGTTTGTTTATGCCTATTAAACGGGTACAACAACTTTTCCGCTTCAGCTTACAAATTATATCTATCTATCTATCTATCTATCTATTTACTAATAGTCTATTTCTCCATTGTTTACAAAAAACAAAATACAAATTTAAACAATTATTATTATTATTATTGTTATTATTATTATTATTATCCATCGTTAAGGCTTTCTTGTGCACACATTCAAAATCTATTCAAAAAGTAGATTTTAAAAATGTTTTTATTTATTTATTTATTTATTTATTTATTTATTTATTTGGACTGGTTTGATTCGTTGTTCTCTTTTACCTACAGTTGCACTGGCTCCCACATCCAGGACTGCATTGGATTTCTGGACAGGTGCGCTACGTCTCAGGGCCGACATTACTGTTAGAGCCGTTCTGTTGTTACCGATGGTTTCATTGCATCATGATAACAGCAGAAAGAATAGTTGTACTTCCTGTCAATCATGTCCGTGACCTTGCATGGTTTCCAGCATTGCAACACCTTCTTAATTTTTTTTCAGTACTCCACTGATTGTAGCTGGAATGATAGTTGGACTGTTTGTGGTCGTCATCATTGCCCTCGGTTTGGCCATTTTTGTCAGACGCAGGAGAATCAAGAAGAAAAGAGCTCTGCGTCGCTTCCTGGACACCGAGGTGAGAAGAGGAAAGACAGTTCTCCGGGTTTTCTTATTGTAATCACTGATCCAGGATTTGTGGTGTGTGTGTGTGTATACAGGCATATAGTGTATATGAGTGTGTATATAGGTGTATAGTGTATGTGAGTGTGTTATTGTAATAACTGATCTGAGAACTGCTGTGTGTATATATAGGTGTATAGTGTATGTGAGTGTGTTATTGTAATTGATCTGGGATCTGCTGTGTGTATATATAGGTGTATAGTGTATGTGAGTGTGTTATTGTAATAACTGATCTGGGATCTGTGTGTGGATCAGCTCCTGGAGCCTCTGACAGATAGTGGAACAGCACTGAATCAGGCTCAGCTGCGCTTACTGAAGGAAACTGAACTCAAGAAAGTTAAAATCCTGGGATCTGGAACCTTTGGTACTGTCTACAAGGTAAATATGTTATGGGCGTGTGTTTATACACACTTAGTGTATATTCATGGTCCTTGCATGATGTCATCGATGTGTTTTTCTCTGTCAGGGCATCTGGATACCTGAAGGTGAGAGTGTGAAAATCCCAGTTACCGTAAAAGTCCTCAGTGAAACTACAGGACCGAAAGCCAACGCAAAGTTTATGGATGTAAGTTCATCACATATGACCGCAATTCTCAATCCTTTAGCAAGTTTGATTTATATTGGAGCTGGCATTTGGGGAAAACTATACAGCCAAATCCTGAGTTTCACTTGGGGTTGTAGAATTGATTGGGGAATAGGGAAGGCTCATCAATGTTTTTGTTGCAGTTCTAATCTGCAGGCAGCAGAGGGCGCTAAAAATTACGAAATGCTCATTAAATACATATGAGTAATTTAGTGCATATCAGCATGTGCTTTTATGTGAAAATGTAAATGTAAAGTCATCAGTGTCACGTTTAACCACATACAGAGACAGATACTGTCAACTGATGTGAGTTTGAACAGTTCAGGGGCATGAGCAAGTAGCGCACACACACAAACACACACACACAAACCCCTTCTGCCTTCTGGGCTTCATAATGTGTCTGTCTGCCTGTTGTCTACTGCAAACTAGGATACAAACATCGCATAAGCTTTATTCAAAATACCAAAAACTTTTACATGCATAATTTATTGCTAACAGTTCAATCGCAGAGGCTAACTACACAGATTAACTACATCCGAAATGCTAATGGTGTTCTTCGCAGAATTTAAAACATTCTACTCAGAACAGCACTTGATAAATAGATCAATTTATCAAAGCCTCAGGTGGTTTTGCCCTGACCCACAATTATCCTCCCATCCTTTGTTAGTTGCAATGTTACTTTTATTTCCTTTTAAATCATACCACCATTATTTAGAATTTTACAAGTAAATTCAAATATTGCCCTGTAATGGACTGGCATCCTATCCAGGGTTAATTCTCCTACTTTGCGCCCAATGCTACTGGGATTGTTACTGGTCCCATCACAACCGTGACTAGTACAAGGCAGTTGTTGAAGATGAATGAATGAATGAATTAAAATATTTCATTACAAGAAGTAATCCACCTAAGGTGTTCAGGAGGAACATTAGCAGCAGCATTATTGTTCACTGAATTATGTTTCTCTCTGCCGTCTCAACAGATGGTACTATTGATGTCCAGCATGGATCACCCCCATGTGGTGAGATTGCTTGGGGTGTGTATGAGCCCCAACATGCAGCTAGTGACCCAGCTCATGCCCCATGGCTGTCTGTTGGACTATGTTCACGAGCACAAGGACAACATTGGCTCTCAACTACTGCTCAACTGGTGTGTGCAGATTGCCAAGGTAAGAGGTTTTGATTTGATTTGTTGGCGATATGTGGCTGATCAATTAAAAAAGTTGAATGGATATTACCAAAAGTATAAGGTCAAGAGTACAAAGCAGCAGAAATAAGGTTCCGTAGGGTTGCGGGGCTTACTCTCCTTGTTAGGATGAGGAGCTCAGCCATCCAGCATGCACGATTCTGCTTTAACAGGAGCTGAGTTCCTATCTTGAATCAAGAGGACCCAGTTGAGGTGGTTCAGGATGCCCCCTGGTTGGCTCATGTTAGAGCTGTATCAGGCACCTCCCACTGGATGGACCAAAGACCAAAAAGACCCTGCATGGGAATGATTGGGGATCCCCAGGAGGAACTGGAATCTGTGGCTGAGGATAGAGAAGTCTGGACTGACCTTTGCAGCTTGTTAACACTGCAACCCCCACAGGGAAAGGCAGAAGCAAAACAGATGGGATAAAAGAAAGGGAGGGGATGGTAGGATGGTGTAGCTTGTAATACGGTAGTCCGAGGGGAAAGTGTGCTCAGGTCCAGATGGTGTGCATCCTCAGCTGGACAGTAGGCTTAGGGAAATCTGTGACCAGTCGTGATCAGGGCATTTGTTGTCTTCATCTTTTTCCTTGGCCGCAGACCATTTTGATTACTGTCTTTGTGGTTATTGGCCATGGTGCTAATCCTGTCCTTGTTGAAACATCCAACTGGGACTGAGTAGCCACCTGCTGCCAAAACACAGGCGGCTGGTAGACCTGCTTCTCTTGTCGTGTCGTGGCTGCAGTCTTCATCCCATGCCCCATACCCCAGGGCCAGTCTTGGTAGCAGATTATAGAGACAAAAATCCAGAATCATATGTACTGGGTGCATCCATGATGCAGGCCAAGTCACACATGTTCAGTGTCTTAAAACACGTCCTTCAGTCAGAACTGGTTATTTTTTTCAGCTTCAAATATAAAAGCTCTGAGGCACAATTATTTGAAAGTTTAAAAAGTAGTTGTTTTGTGGGTTATGATCACAGCACAAAAATGGACCAGTTAATACATGCAAAATTATTTTGACTACTAACAGGGTATGATGTACTTGGAGGAGAGGAGGCTGGTCCACAGAAACCTGGCTGCTCATAATATTTTGGTGAAATCTCCAAACCACATCAAGATTACTGACTTTGGGCTTGCTCACCTTCTGGATGCTGATGAAAAGCAGTATAATGCAGATGGAAACAAGGTCAGACTCAAGAAAAGGAAGTTCTAACTCACACAGATGCATTGATTTAACATGTTACTATATTTGATAATGTTTTTCTTCCCTTATGCTGATGCCCATCAAGTGGATGGCACTGGAATGCATTCAGTATAGAAAATTTACACACCAGAGCGATGTCTGGAGCTATGGTAAGAGAGTAATATTTAAACTTGCAAATTATATCACTGGTCTCTCTGTCCATTATTTAAAAGACATAAAACCAATTTCCTTCTTTCAGGAGTGACGATCTGGGAGTTGATGACATTTGGTGGAAAGCCATATGATGGAATTTCTGCTCATGAAATCCCTGATATCCTGGAGAAAGGAGAACGTCTGCCTCAACCCCCTATATGCACCATAGATGTCTACATTGTCATGGTTAAATGTGAGTCAGTTCTTAAACAAATTCAGCTCTTAAACATTCCTAAAAAAGCTTAATTATCATCTAATTAACACCTTTGTGCATAAAGTGCCTTGAACTTTCCCACATTTTGTAATGTTATAGTCTGGAATTGAAATGGGTCCAAATATGCCCCTGTAAGCTTTGTACATCGGCATCCTGATATTTTTGCCCATTCCTTTTGGCAAAATGGCTCAAGCTCTGTCAGACTGGAGGGATACTGGATGGTGAACAGCAATTTTGGAACAGTCTTGCCACAGATTCTCAATAAGATTGACCTCTGGGTTTTGCCTGGACCATTCTAACACATTCAAGTTCTTGGTTTTGAACCACTCCAGTGTAGCTTTGTCAGGATACTTAGGTTCAACATCCTGTTGAACATTCTCCCCCTGTCTCTTGCAGACTAGAACAGGTTTTCTTGTAGGATTTTCCTTTATTTGGTTTCACCTATTTTGTCCTCAACCAGTTCTTGCTGATGAAAAGCATAGCCACAACATGATGCTACCACCACCATGCCTCACAGTGAGACTGCTGTGACACTGTAAAAGTTCAGAGAACCTTTTTCCAAATGTTTTTTTCCCCCAAAAATCTGCAAATAGGATTTTAATAGGCCCTTTTTCAACAAATTGCTTTCTTCTTACAACTCTGTGGATCTCTCCAGTTCCTTCAGAGTTACCTTTGGCAACTTGGTTGCTTCTCTGACTAATGCCATCCTTACCTGTTCATTGACTTCACAGCCTCCTCTAGATAGATTTGAGGTTGTGACATATTCTTTACATTTTTGATAATGGATTTAATGTCAGTTTGTGGGATGGTCAAAGTTTGAGATATTTTTTTATAACCAAAACCTGATTGATACTTTTTCAGAACTTGTCCCAGACTTGTTTTGATTCAATTCAATTCAATTCAATTTTATTTGTATAGCGCTTTTAACAATGGACATTGTCACAATGGTTTTGATGGCTTCTTGATGCAGTTTGCTTAGGTATGTTCTCTGACAAACACTGAGGTCTTCCAGATTTATATAGAGAGTTCCAGGTTGTAACAAAACAAAATGTGGAAAATTCCTTTTTTTCTCTGACAAAGATGGTAAACTAGATCAAGTTTTAACTACTTTATCAGAATGACATCTGAGATAAATAAATAGACAAGGCTTTAGTTCTAATTAAAGGTTTTTAATTAGGTTTTTAATTAACAATGCATTTCTGTTACTAAGATGGCTTGAGTAATTGCTGGTTATTTAACATGGAAATGAATTGTGGGGAAATAGAGATCAGTGGTGCATGCAAATGAGTTGTAAGGAGCAAATCGTTCTTATTGTCAACAGCCCAGTAATTTGAGTTGATTCCCGAGTCAGGATGTCACCGAAACAGTGACATCTAATCTAGAGGCCGATAGGACCTTTTGTCCGCAGTGTTGTTATGGCATTCAAATAAACCAATGCAGCTGCATGTGTCAAAGCTGTCACTGAGTCGCTTCATTCCTCAGCTTATGTTGTCATGTTGTGTCACCACCTCAAGGCTGGATGATCGATGCTGACAGTCGGCCCAGGTTTAAAGAGCTCGCTGCTGAATTCTGCAGGATGGCTAGAGACCCTCAGAGATATCTAGTCATCCAGGTGAGTAAGCTGCAGAAAAATAAACTGTTTTGTCCTTTTCACTATCTGAGGACACTTTCCGGGACAGAGAGTAATTGGCCATTTTTATTTTTTTGTCTCAGGGGGATGACTGCATGAAGCTGCCTAGTCCCAACCACAGTAACTTCTTCCAAAGTCTCGTAGAAGAAGATGATTGGGGAGAACTTTTGGATGCTGAGGAATTTTTGGGACCTCATGCCTGTTCATCGAGAACACAAGTGCGCGCCCTAATGCTGAGTAGTATCCCACTAATACATCTTGAATACTTAATTCTAGTTAGACAGATGTTGATTCATTTCCTGTATCAGCAGTTCTTACAGTAGTTTTGGCTGTAAATCAGATCACAGGTTTATACAGTATTAATGCGCTAATTCTAATACGTCATCCTTTCTATAGCAACAGCTCATGCATGGGGCCTTGTAGGATGGCGTGCCACATAAACTGATTAAAAAATGTGTCATTTTTTAATCATTGACATGGTGAAGTTTTCAATAAGCAGACCTTTTTTTTTTTTTTTTTTTTAAACCACATAATTGTTGTTTATTGCAAAATAATTCTAATGTAATTAGAATAAAGCATCATCTATTGGGAAGAGAATTCACAAATATCATCCTGTGCCCTTTTCTGAGTATAAGTACAGTAAATTTATTTATTACAAATCATTAATTAGACTAAACAGCAATATAGCTAAATTGTACCATTATAAAGTAAATGTGTCTCAGAGAAACACGAAACTATTTTATTTCCTGGTTCCAAGGGAAAATATTTCAATAGTATTTCTTTTTCCATTGAATAGAACCATTTCCGGAATCATGATGGACCTCGTAGCCAAAAGGAAGCAGCAGGGGGACGTTCCCAGGTATCATTCGGCCCAACTGGAACCCAGCAAGTGGCTCTCAGCTCACAGGATGGTGACAAAAATGTGAAGAAGCAGCCCAGTGCTGGATTTGTGGAGGGTAGCAGCAGCCAGTGCTACAGTGCAGATACTACGAACTTCTTGCAGGAGAGAACACAGCGGGGGAAAACTGATGAGGACGGATATGTGGCGCTGAGAAAGGACAACAGCTCATCAGGTAGAGAGAAACTTCTTGTGTTCTCAAAGGTGGGCAAGCGGAAGCTGCAGTGTGCTGCCTAGTCCCATGTTTTGGTTGCTTGGAAAAGTAATTGATGAGGCTAGAAAATGGTAGCTGTTGTGTAATAACATATGTTACAAGCTAGTTAGCTAGCTAAATGAAGTTACAAAGACTAAGGGAAACAAATGAGCGTATGAATTCCCGGCAAGGGGATGATCATGTTGCCATAAATACATCCTCTTTTGATAATTTTTTTGATACTGTGAACCCGACATTCACAGTTCTTGGTAAATATTTCAAGTACAAACATTATTTGGACCTGCGGCATTATCATGCTGGAACAGGTTGCAGCCTCTTAGCTCCAGTAAACGGAAATTGTAATGCTACAGCATACAAAGACATTCTATACAATTGTGTCCTTCCAGCTTTGTGATGACAGTTTGGGTTAGGCCCACATATGGGTGAGATGGTCAGGTGTCCACAAACGTTTGGCCATATAGGTCTTTCTTGTGACACTGATTGCTCCCAAGTTCCTCCACAGTTTGATGACTAAGAGAATGAATAGCACAATTGACCCATGCAAAAATTATTAACATATTGTAGAGTCAGTTGTTTGTGGGCCACTGTTTTAGATAGCATCGATAGGTTACTAGCATTCAACCCTTGAAAATAGGTTTTGTATTAAGAATAAGCAACCTGCTCTTATTTGATTTAGGGTAGTATTTTGATGCTTTGTCTTTTCATGTTCTTAGATCATCAGAATGCTGTTGAAGAGAACCCTTTTGTGACACTAAGAAAAAATATGGAAATTCAGGCACTGGACAACCCAGCATACCACAGCACATTTGATGGACCTTCTAAGGTTGATGAGAAGTACAATAATGAACCTGTTTATCTCAATACTTTCCATAACAAAGGCAATACAAACAAAGCGATTCTGAAGAAAAATGAAGTTTCTGCCCCATTGCAGTTCACAACAGCAGCCAGCACGACTATCAGTCAGGCACCAGTAACCGCACAGGCAAAAGAAGGAAGATCCCATTACAACAGCCAAGGAGCACATGTTCATTTCTCAATTCCACCTGTTCATCATCCTCAAAGTGAATCAATGAGCCACAGTGTCCATCATACACATTCTGTCCATGGTTTCCATGTAAATCCCAGCAAATCTGTATCCTCAAATCAGACTTGCCTTGTAAACCACCAAGTCCAGCCTGGACCTGTAGATCCACTCATCCATATGGGAAAGTCTGTAGCTGCTGGTAAAAGTGGGCTCTCAGGCCATCCGATCCACTCAGGCAGCATTACCCAACAAGTTCATCCTGGAATGATCCTGGTGGACAAGAAGTACTGGAAGACCTTTGACAACCCAGATTACTGGCAACATAGTCTTCCACTCAAAGCATCCCAAGGGAACCTTCATAGCTCCTCCCAGAGCTGCCATTCAAGCCTCTACAGACAAAGTCTCAAGCAGAATGGCTGTGTCCGGTCCAGTGTTACCAAGAACGCAGAGTATACTCCAGAGTCTGAAGCCATGAGGCCAGGAACAAGTTTGCCTCCTCCACCATATCGCCAGAGAAACACTGTAGTGTAACATCCTAGTCATCCATGTTCTCCAGAGCCTGATTCCATGACCAGCAGGCCATTCTTTCCCACTTATTTCTGAATGATACTGTTTCTGATTTCCAAACTTTCAATATCCATAATATCAGTGGGAATACCAGTTCAGTCAGGTATCATTCCAAGAATACTGCCTTCCTTCCAGCCATTCTTTATAAGTTAGTGTTTAGCAGTCTTGTCTAGGTTAACGATTCTTCATGTGTGATGTTAATTATGACACGGTACAGCTAACATAAATTCGAACGTAGACCTTTGAAACTGGATGTCCTTTGCCAAGAAACATACTGTATTATTTTTTTAAGGTCAACATCATTGGCAAAAATAGCATGTTTAAAAGCAAAACTGGATATTAGCCCAATGTGATAAGTTTTCATTTACTCTCTGTGAGAGTGTGTCCAAAGTGCCATATTGACTGATTTATGGATGGTTTTTTTTTTTTTTTTCATATTTAATGCTCTTCTTGCATGTTATGCTACATTTGCCGTTACACTTATCAAATGATTTGTGGGTTGCTAGATTTTATTCTCAGCAAACTAGGACATCTTTCAGATGTGGAGTGGATGCCTATTGCTCTTGAGGAATAAAACAGTCATACAGGCAATGCACAGCCATTGAAAGACATGGATAAATATGCTTGTGTTTGATAATGTATTAACTTAACATTTTTACATCTTCTTTTACACCTCTACAAATACATACACACGTTATTTAACTAGCCTTGGTGTTTCTCTTCTGTCTGTTTTCCTTCTACTCATGTACAGTTGTATCTTCTTTTTGATAAAAATACTAAATAAATGTCTTATTTAATGTAAAACATGTCAGGCTTTTTGAAACTCGGGTTACATTACATGGCTTTTACACCATTATAGACACAATCAAGTCAAAGATTGAGAAAAAAATATGAGGAGATGTTTTAAGGGAATTATTTTATGCAAATTTCATGCCATATACTTTTTTTTTGTTTTGCCATGTGCCTTTATTTTGGTTCTAGTTCTATCTTTACGCCTGTGCTATCATTTATTGTTTGCCCTAATGTGTTCACCTGTTCTGTGTTAAGTCCTTGATTAGCCTATTAGTCTATTCATACCTTGTTGCATCTTACTATGTTTGCAAAGGCTTATTGCGCATTTGTAGCGTTAGGGCCAAGCCTTGACTTGGATTATGATGATGATTCTTGGTTTGATTTTTTACGTTACATAGCTCCACAGATTTTTGCTAGCAAAAGTGAATTACTATTCCCACACTGTATTTGATTATTTTTCTATAAAAGCCCATCCCAAAGTGTTTTATTCCTCTTATACCACAGCAATTTGTCAATTTTTATTTATTAAAGAACAACACATTATACTGTTTACCCATTTATTTCAATGTTTCATGTTCTACATAACAAGTTATTTATGTTATAGCAGCTATTCCCTAACCAACCTCTCCCTTTTCTCTCTCTTGAAATTACTTACGCACACAAAAAAACCACAGCAGAGAAACCACAAAGCGTAAATTGCTCTGTCTTGAAAACTTTCCTGTGGTAGAAAACGTTAAATGTTAAATAAAATGTCTCCTCACAGAAACTTATGTATAACACTACGTTGTTAATATAGAAACGAGAGTGTATTAGAAAATCAACACTTTCTGACCAATCAGATTTGAGAATTGAATAGCACTGTGGTGTAAAAGTCAATATGCGCGACACATCTATTCCCATTGTTGTGTACATGTACGTTACTAGCATTTGGTGTTAAAACCATTAACATTAAATACATTAGTGGAGTATTTGCCAAAAAATTGGCCATTGGATGCTGCAGGTATTAGCAATTCTACCAAGATTCATGTCACCAAAAAAGGTCCACTGAACTTACTGACTGCTGCAGAGTGTGGCATTTTAAAGAGAAAGCCACACAAATCTAGGAGAAAATAAGCAGCATGCATCATTGTCTCTAAGCAATCACTGTTCTTGCCTTAGTGGAACTCCTGCTATTTGCACACTGAGCGTACGATAATGAAATCCAGAGAATAAGGCCTGCAGGTCCACGGCTCCATATCATACAGCGAAATGCCATCATGTGAACAGGGAAATGGTCCGTGATGCATTTACAATAGATTATAAGAGACATCTTATCAGTGTTTGGGACTACTTGGAGATGACAAAAATATACTAGCATTCTAAAATGGATCCTAGCATTAGGATAAAAAAAAAAAACCTGTTACTATTGTTGACATTTTGGCTTTTGGTTTGTTAGATATGTAGTGGTTTAGATGGTTTTGCCAAAAACATGGCCAGTGTCTGGCTTCACATCTTCACTTTAAAGGTTTGATCCTTGGGGAAAGGAGGACATCAGAGAACATAGCATTTTAAGTGGAGACATTCCTTATCTCAAGGACAGAATTTTCATGGATAACATTATGAAGTGACTTAAAGTGAGCTGTAACCTTAGCTGAATATTGCTTGGTCAGCTTATCCTTCAAACTGTAGGCATGGTTTCTTTACAGGAGATTTATTATATAAGTTGTGCCCACAAGTAACTATTACAGCATGATATAAAACAATAAAATGCAAAATAATAGTATGTGCTGGATCAATTGGTATTTTATAAGCTGTTATATATTGAGGATGGAAGCCAGACTATTAAATAAAACCAAATTTCCAGTGCTATATTTGATAATTACAGCTATTCATGCAGCAATATATTGGCAATATACTAGACTCTTTATATGTTTATTTCAGTGCAATCTTCTCATTTGCATAGCATTGTATTGGCCTTCTTACACTTCTTAGCTTTTGAGTTACATCATATTATGAAAACATCAGTCCATATTTTCTATCCCATGATAGTTTTTGGTGGTTAAAGGCAAGTACTTGTGTTTAAAAGTGGTTGTAGTTAGATGATATTCAAAAACCCCATCTTAGACACATATACTCAAGGAAAATCTGGAAATCTCAGAGATGTGAACTGCACACTGGTAATTTTATTCATTTGAATGAGGAGCCCAGAAAAATCAACTTAATTATGTGCTCATATTCATACAGCAATTTTTTAAGCAAGTTACAGATATTTTATTGTAATTTCTTAATGTAAATGAATAATATTCTTCTGGTGAATATCTTGGCAATGTTTTAGTCCTCCTTTACAATTAATTGAGAGCAATTGATATAAAAAATAGAAATCCTTACAAAAAAAAAAAAAAACATTCTCCATGTTTTTTGCACTCCAAGTGTAAATCTTCATGGTTTCTCAGCAGACAGAAGTAAACTGAACTCAAAGATGGCTTAAGAAATAAACACACACAAACTGCTACACATTTCAGAGGCTTTGTCAAAGGTTTCGATAGATATGGCAGGTCTGAAAATCCAATAAAAAGAAGTTGTTCAAAGCAGGCTTGTATGGATTCAAGCAGGCGTGCACAGAGATTTGGAGACAAACCCCCCAAAAATAAAAACACATTTTTTTCTTTTCAGGCCTGAATGAGTCTGGACAATTATTGTTTATAGAGCAAAAAAAAAAAACCTTTAGAGGAAATTGTCTGATTCTGAAGGTGAAAGGCTGTCGAGCTCAAAATGTCAAGTAAACAGCATGAAAAAATGGACTCGATGCTGTCTACAAGTGATAATGGTTCAAATGGTAATGGTTGGAAGTAAAATGGATATCTGTTCAAATCCTTTCGAAAGTGAATGATTTGTATTTTTATTTATTTTTATTACTCCGATATTGGTAAATCACATTTCCATGTGCATGGGTTGATGCATTTCTACACACACTTTCAGTAAAGGCAAGAATGGACAATCAATTGTTACAAATCTCCCATCATTAATTTAGGACTTAAACCTTTATTAGCAAAGAAAGATAGATTTTTTCCCACTAAAATTGATAGTATATTGTTTTATCTTCAATAATATATACTGTAAATGAACAAAATTCCCAGAGCTCATCAATTTCATCTAGACTCAAACATGAGCTGATGCAAAGACGTGTCTTTTTAGGGCTAAGGGCTGTTTATAAAAGTAAATTTCAGAGAGTGCTGCTTGCACTTGTTTTTCATTCTACACTTACTTTTTTGTTGGTTTTGAACTTTGGTCCTGTCTCTGGCCCTGTCATATCATTGGTTTGTTACCTGATTGTGGCCACCTGTTCCGTGTGTCGCCCTTGACTAGTTTGCCCTCTTATCTCTGTGCTGCTGTTCCACCGTGCAATAGTTTTGCGTTCCATGTTTCCTGGTTTTGACCCTCGCCCCTTTTCCCTCATTACTTCTTGATTGATGTTACCTGCCTGTACTTTGACCTTCGCTATGGACTACGTTTACACACTTGTCCTGCCTTCACTCACCATATAGTATAATCATGCTGTGCTGGTTTGAAAACAATGAGATTTAGTACTGAAATGCATGAATCTCACTTGCCTGCAAAGGAAAGTTACCAAAACTATGTAATTTTTCTTTTATAATCTTAATTCAAGCTCAATAAACATCTTTTTTTTTCCTTTAATATATTTTTGTAATGAATTTACAACTTAAAAATATATCCTTTCTGGAAATAAATTCTGTGCATGCAATTATTTTATTTGAAATATTTTACATATTTAAAATGAAATATTATGGGACCAATAATCTTTCTTTCTTTCCAAATAATAACATTATTATATTGTTAATATTATTTTTCGTATTATGTTTTTTGTGTAATTTCAGGGCAAATATTATTAATTCCTTGTTGAGTTCATTTTCATTGAAAGACTGTATATATATATATATATATATATATATATATATATATATATATATATATATATATTTTTTTTTTTTTTTTTTATAATCAGCCCACACTTTGTTGACATGCTCACTCAGCAGTGAAGTCATGTCTCAGGCATTCAAGGCAATTTAGAAGATGCTGAGAGTGTGTGTATTTATCGTCTGTTTACAGACCACTGTACATTCAGAACAGATAAACCAAACACTATAGATATGTGACTTTGTGATATTCTGGGGTCAAACTGGAGGAAATGGAGGTCAGACTGGCGGAAATCCCAAAGCAAGGAAAACTCATTCGAAGCAGTAATGAGTTCTGACACTCTCTCAGCTAACTGTATCAATAGCTTTAATGTCACATTCTGCAAAACGCCATCTCAGCACTGCTGTCCTCAGGAGCTATGCAAAGGCACGGTGAGCGTAGCATAACATGATTTTCTATATAACAAAACCCACTTCAATATGCAATAGTGAAAAAAAAGCTTCATCACACCACTCTGTTGTTGATTACGTTCCTATAACAGCATACCATGGAGTGTTTTATTCCTAACTAAACATTTGTGAACGTATCCCCATTCACAGGATGAAAATGGTTTATGATTTCTGTTTAATTTTAATTTTAGCAGTGCCTCAGTCTCAGCTACATTTCTATTTTTTTCCTTTTTTGCTTTACTTTTTTGAGTGTAAAAATCGTCATCTCTTAGGTTCCCTGGTGTCAGTTTTATAATCAGTCTGTAGTGAATAAAAATTGTGTGTGTTGCCTTGGAGAGGTTGTAGAAATATCATCACTTTATCCTTGAATTTAAAGGAATGCATTTAAAGGAACATAAAACCCCAAGCGAAAAGGTAGAGGTGATGATTTGTGACCTTGGACCTGCCTGTTTTTTTTGTTTTGTTTTTTTTTTTTGAAGCATTTCCAGAACAGTGACATCTCAAACTTTATTAGACTTTATTGGAGGAAGCTAAAATGCAAGAATTGCATGACACTTCAGCCAGTGCTAGCTAGTGGAAACTTATCCAGATTGAACCTGGCATTAAGGTTGTCCCAGATACTTGAGTCTGTACCCAGGACCTATTCTAGGCTTGTTTTTGGGAGGAGCTTATGATCAGAGGTTTGCTTTCACCATAACAAGCTGAACCAGTCATATTACTCAGCATGCAGCTACCACATCTGATATGAACCGCGTCACGGTTCAGTTGAAGTCAGTCCTACACCACCATTTCCAAGGGGACCAGGAATCAGTGCTCTGGACCACTCCCGGGATTGAAAACAACTTTCACAGCTCACCAAACATAAAGAACTCTAGGGACAAACCTAAAGAACTCTAGCAAGAATAGCACTGAGAAACATCCAATGAGTGTCTGAGAGCAAATTAAATTCATCTGCTGTCCTGCGCAGCAGTTCCCAGAATCCAGTTTATCATCCGTCTATTATTTCTGGGAGTGTTAGGGAAAATGTAAACACAATAATATTTTGCAGTAGGAAATTATTTGGCATACCCAAATCGCTGTTAGGAACAGCAGAAGTAAACACAACCACAAACACAAGTTCTGGTGCAATGTTTAAAGACAGTTTTACATAGGTTTACACTATACCTCCTGTTCTCTTTGCAGAACAGACAATTCTCACGTCTCCCCAATCAATATTTCCTCAATAAATTTCTCTTATTTCTCTTGTTTCCATACAAAATAGTGACAAAGTCACATGACAGACAGCTCATTCACTGTATTTTCATGAGAAAGTGGGATTTGTGTCCAATAGTATCAGGATTTTTATTAAAACCATTTTTTTGGTAATAATCTGTAACAGTCTGGCTGAAGTATGATTTCTGTGCATATTTCCACGGCATATCAATCTCCTACACCTGAATTATTCACATTTCCAGACGGTACACTGTTTTTACACGAGGGCTGCACATCCCTAAAAGAAAAAAGACACATTCTATCTGTCACTGGTCGAGGTGTGGACACTGCTTTCAGCAATCTGGACCAAAGAAATACAGAGTTCACCGATTCAGTATTCTGGAGGAAGGACGCTGTAAAATATTGATTGTTATTGTGATTCGCATGCAGACAGCATCTCACTGAATTGTCTTTTTAAGAGCCTCGTCTTGGGAATCTGGACCAGCAGTTTTCACCTTTAGTCCTAGCCACTTCGTGTCTCACTGATATCATATTTATAATACATATATTTATGTAAAATAATTTACACACATACTGCATACATTACTTACAAAAGTAACATTTATTATTTATTAATATCTAGAGCACTTTATAATTTTTTTTTGCATTAATATGTGACTCCATCCATCCTTTTCCAAAAGTCAGCCATTATAAGGTTATGAAATATTCGGAATATTCCACAAGTCACATGTTCATCAGGAAGTTGCATCGTATGAAATTTCGTAACGATCCTAGCAAGAAGTTCTCTGATCCTTTTTCTTTTGTTTTTTTCCCGATAATATTGTAATATTATATTAATTCTGATGAAGTCACATTGAACGTACATCACCAATACAAGCAATATAGATTGAAAGTAAATTAATCATTAAAAAATGTATTTTAGACAACTAATTAGAATGTCCCTAATGCCTCATATCATTAGCATGGATGCTACACATTTTATATATTTGTTAACTCCATGCTAAAAAAATCAACTGTTTTAATGCAGCCAGTCAGCAAAGAAACCTTTAATCAGCCAAAGCTCTCTGTAAGATTTTCATATTCTCTCTCTCTCTCTCTCTCTCTCTCTCTCTCTCTCTCTCTCGTTATTTCCCAATCCATACGTAGCACTCCACTATTCTGAACCATTAGCAGGTCATTCAGGACACGAACGCCACAGAATTTTTAGCCATTAGCCCATAATGCTAATTTAAGTGTGATTGAATTTAGACTCATAAAGACGATTTTGGCGAACGTAGCTACTCTGGCTTGATCCAAAGTAATTGGGGTCAGTTGGAAGATATTAAACCACAATTACCTCACATTATTTCTTCGACAAGACCGGTTAAAAGTCTCATACTCTCAAAAGCCTGCCACGGATTCCCTCATTCCCAATGACCATCACATCTTTTACCTCAGTGTGGTGTATTGAGAGAGGAAAGGTCAGTGCCAGTGCCAGAGCTTTTAAAATAGGCACAAGCGATCGAGTCCCCGAGTGAGAGCCAACTCCATTAGACAGTTACATTGTAATAGACATGAACCCAGACAGTCTCATTATTTCCTCCCTCGTCTCTCCATCTCTCTGGCTTTAAACGGAGCCTTTTACATCATATCGGCCTGTCAATCATCTCAACGTGAAAAAGTTCAAAAAAAAAAAAAAAAAAAAAAAAGAATGAAGAACATTTCTTGTGGATTTAATTTCTTTTTCTTGTTTGCTAATTCTAGTTTGTTGGCTCTTTTCATAAAAGATGGAACTATAAGACAATTTATTAAAATATTTTATATAATTATTTATACAGAGACAAACTAGAGATAGACAGAGAGAGAGAGATGGGAAGAAGAAGGAGGCAGAGAGTGAAATAAAGAACGCGAGAGAAAGAGAGTCGGGGAGAGAGATATGAAGAGGGAGAGATAAAACGAGAGAGAGAGAGAGAGAGGGAGGGAGTGTGTGAGAGAGAGAGATTAAGCAAGAGAGGCAGGGAGAGGGAGAGTGGAAAGAGAGGTGGAGAGAAAGGGAGTGAGAGAGAGAGAGAGGGAGAATGAGAGAGGGAGATAAAGAAAGAGAGGCAGGGAGGGAGAGTGGAAAGAAAGAGACATAAAGGGAGAGAGATAAAGAGAGAGAGATGGATAGGGAGGTGGAGGGAAAGAGAGAGAGAGAGGGAGAGTGAGAGAGAGATAAAGCAAGAGAGGCAGGGAGGGAGAGCAGAAAGAGAGAGACATAAAGGGAGAGAGATAAAGAGGGAGAGATGGATAGGGAGGTGGAGGGAAAGGGAGAGAGACAGAGAAAGAGAGAGGCAGGGATGGAGAGTGGAAAGAGAGAGACATAAAGGGAGAGAGATAAAGAGAGAGATATGGATAGGAAGGTGGAGAGAAAGGGAGACAGACAGAGACAGAGAAAGAGAGAGAGAGAGATAAAGCAAGAGAGATGGGAAGGGAGGTGGAGAGAGACAACAAGGGAGACAGACAAAGAGAGAGAAAGCGAGAGAGATGGGAAGGGAGGTGGAGAGAGACAACAAAGGAGAGAGAGAGAGAGAGAGAGAGAAAGAGTGTAACAGCACCTTTTGATTGAGTGTTACGTTTTGCTCTCCTGCAGTTGCCTTGGGTTCTGTTGTGCTTCTGTGATGACTAACCCCCTTGAGCCCTACACTTGTGCACTTTTAGCACACGTTATTCTCTTTAGTGGAACACAGCATCTTCAGGCTGTTTTAGCCTTTTGAGCAAGAGCACTAATCGCACCGATCATTTTACTCAAAGAGGTTTAGATTGTGTGTGTGTGTGTGTGTGTGTGTATACATTATCACCTGCAGCATCAGCTATCACTATAACAGGGAGAAGGATGAAAGGAAGCCCTCACTTCCCCTCAGTGTGGTGTTTTATGGGATGCTAGTGGTGCACGGGAGCAGGTGCTGAGGGTGAAGATGTTATCTTTAAATTGCTCTTGTCTGTGCTGCTGAGTGGAGATCAGCTGCTGAGGATGGATGACTGAGGGCTTCACCTTCAGCAGTGAAACTTACTGACATCCAAGAAACACAAAGTTACAGTGAAAAATCGGAGAGATTCTCATTTTCTCACCAGCCTGATCTCCTGCCCTGTAGATCAGTCCATAAAGAAAATGGCCTTTGAGCTATTTGAATCCAGCGCACCAATGATGCTGATGTAGAAGCTTCTACTGATAGTCCACGATTGTCATTATGCAAAAATCCTTGATTACCCCGACTTCGAGCATCGCCCTTTGGCAACGTCTACTCTTTCTTTCACAATGGATCATCCACCTGATCTCAAATCTGGTGGATCTGTTTAAAAGAAAACACCAGCATATAACCTCATCTACTGAGCTCGTACTTCCAACATTACATCTTTCCAAACCCTGGAAAGATAATTGAAGCTGTTGTATTGTGAGAGGAACTTCCTTGTTTCCTTTTATGACTCTCTAACATACAGTGTACGTCCCATTCAGATGCCAGTGAACCAGTGAAGCAGCTTGTCCTTTATAGTTCTTTACTTTGCTAAATTTTTAATTCAGCAGCCTTAAAATCCCTAAACTTGTAACATTAGATGAGATAGAAACCCGTTTTCTTGCACTAAACCAACAGAATGCTAATGAACACTAATAAAACCTTCAAGCTGTACATGTATAGAAAGCTGCTCAAGTTTCTTTTCTTCCTTCCTTCTTCTTTTTTTTTTCTTTTTTGCTGATCACAGCTTGTGCGGTTACACTAATTTGGCAATATGGCCCACTGCTGAGATCCATAGTGATTATGTTCGGAGGGCATTTCTTTGTTTGAGACTAATCACACTTTCATAGGCCTCCACTCACAGCAAGAGAGACGAAACAGCAGGATGTCCAGGATTTTGTCCTCATATACACTGTCTGACATCCTGAAGCAATTATATAGCATTCTTTTATTGTCATTTATTAACATGCACTATTTCCTTCATGCCTTATATGGTGTGTGGCCTTTAAAACTGTCTCTTTATTTTTTTATTTATTTATTTTTTTATAATATTCACATTTTTGTTTATGTTTAATCAGTGATCCAAGTACGGGAGATCATTAGGTGTTTGCTAAATGAGGCCGCTTGTACGCAGGCTCTGAGGTGACATTGTGTTTTTTAAATAAAGTGTGGCCACAAATTAATATATCGAGCCCACAAATTAAGTCTCTTGAGAGCAATTCCATGGCCACGAATTAATTCAGTAACTCATGGCAACTATTGCATTTTAAAATGAGTGAGAAAATGAGAGAAACCAATTCTATTATTCCACTGTGGCCACACAAACCTAAACACTGGAGATTGATTGGTAACTGATAATACACTATATCATTAATCCTTGTCATCCTAAGCATATTTTCAAAGCCAATAGAATTTATTAGCTGTTTGCATCAACTAATCAGCTGGAGGCCATGTATTAAGTATGACATTCACACAATATATTAATATGGGGGCTCAAGTTATGCAATTCATAGCCGTGACTTTCATATCTTGTGGCTACAATGTAACTATTCATCATTCATCATCATAAGATACTTAGTTTGTGTCCTCAATGGATTATCTCTTGGCCCCAATGTATTATCACATATCCTCAATACAACATCTTATGGTTCCAATATATTATTTCATATCCTCACTACATTATCTCGTGGTCTCAATATATTATCTTATGGCCTCAATAGATATTTCAATGTCGGAAATACATTATCTCGTGGTCTCAATACATTATCTCATAGCTATCTTGTGGGCTCAATATATTGTCTCAATGTCCTCACTACATTATCTTGTGGTCTCAATATATTATCTCATAGCCTCAATATATTATCTTATGGCTTCAATAGATATTTCAATGTCGGAAATACATTATCTCGTGGTCTCAATATATTATCTCATAGCCTCAATATATTATCTTATAGCCTCAATAGATATTTCAATGTCGGAAATACATTATCTCGTGGTCTCAATATATTATCTCATAGCTATCTTGTGGCCTCAATATATTGTCTCATGGCCTCACTATATTATATCAGTGCTCTATATATATAATCTCAATATTCTCATAGCATCAATGTATTATCTTGTGGCCTCAATATATTGTCTCATAGCCTCAATATATCAGTTCTTTCAATATATTATCTTAATATATTATCTCATAGCCTCAAGACATTATCTAACCTCAATCTATTGGGTCTTGGCCTCAATACATTATCTCTTGGCCTCTGTATATTAACTTGTGGCCTGAGTATATTATCTCATGGCCTCAATATATTATCTTGTGGCCATGAACTATTAACTCACGACCTCGCTATATTAATTCATGAAATCAAAATTCATTCTTGGCCACAGTCTGTTATCCCATGATCTTGATACGTTATCTCGTGGCCTTGATGCATTATCTCGTGGCCTTAATATATTAACTTGTGATCTCACTATGTTAACCTGTGACCTCAGGTTAAGTATATTAATTTGTGACCTGAACATATTAATCATAGCATCATAGCCACAGTATATATATATATCTCATGGCCTCAACATATTAATTCAGGTCACGATATAATAATCTGTGGCCATAAATACTTTGTTTGTGGCCTCAATATTTAGTTTGTGTCCACACCTTTTTGAAACATAACTATCATCTCACCTCAGAGGCTCTGAACCATTTGGATGAAATCTGTCGCATGACAATATAATACGTTTGAGCATTACTAATCACATTAAAACTGACAGAATTCAAAGCTAACATGCTTTGAACATGGCAGTTCAGTCCTAACCTGCTGATAGCATAGCGATTTTCCATCTGCTGTATCTGTCCTACAGATTCAAAGTGATGGATGATGACTTTGTACTCACACATTTATGAATTGCTCCGATCCATCAGTGGCTGTCCAGTCACAGAGCTCAAGCTGCACTTTAAAGGTTTTTCTGTAAAATAAACGACACAAATACACCAATTTGTTACTAGATGATAGCGAGCTTTTGATGATTTGCCTAAAACAAGACTAATGACAACATTCTGACCTGCTGTTACTTACTGATATGAAGGAAAACGTGGGTTTCTTTTAGGAAGTGTCAAGCTGTGCTTATAAAAGGAAGAAGAAGGTTGTTTGCTTGGCCACAATAAAAGAAATAAGAGGAACTCTAAGGCTGTTCGTTATTTAAAAAAACTACACAAAGGTATAAACATATTAGCATAATAATGGGAAGCACTAACTGCATTGCTTTTTTTTTGTTTTTTTTAAATAAATGCTACAACGCAATCATTTTAAATCATTTATCCAAAAGTTACGTCAATGATTACGAAGGGAAAGTTTCTTGTATTCAGAGTCGGGTTACGCACACTGGAAAAATGTCAGGATCATACATACCCTTGACTTCCATTTTAGACAAACTCCATACGGTAAAATTCAAATAAATTCTGAACAATTCTGTACTGTTATGTCTAAATACTGATGTGCGCAAATTCGGTTTTAAATCCTCATTATGTTAGGTTAATTCAACTCTGCATATGGCCTCAAGGTACCAGCTCGCTGCTGAACGACTTCACAGAGGCTCATGAGCTGTTTATAGATTTCACTGACACACACACACACACACACACACACACAGGATGTTTAGCATCAGCTCTGCTGGATTGGCGACTGCTGTGAAGAAGAAAAGAAGATTATTCTGCACCATGTAGTGTGTAGTGGACCTGCAGGAAGCAGTGATAAAAGGCTGTGTGTGTGTGTGTGTGTCAGGGAAATAGAATTTATTTTGTGATCCTGACCAATGCTCTGGGAACAAAATGTTATATTATTTTTTTTACAGATGATATATATATATATATATATATATATATATATATATATATATATATATATATACACACACACATACATACATACATATATATATAAAACCTTTGTTTTATTTTAAAGCTTCTTTAGAAGATTCATTGATGCAAGAAATCCTTATTTGCCAGTAAGTCACTATAAATAAAAACCAAATGGAACAGCTGGGAGCTAATTACAAACTCATTTAGAATAATTAGGGACTCTAAAACTGGACTTTGTTGTTGCTTTTGAATTATATGAATAGCAGAGACTGCTAAATAAACTGCGGATGGTGTTATAAATCTTTCTGAATGGTCACAAATACTGCAGTGTCACCAGAAGTAGTATGACTGAAGAATCAGGAGACTGAGAGCAAGGGTATAGCCAAAGATCCTGGGCACTCCATAGTCGAAATATAAGTTGGACACGGTTGACTTTTTATACCAAAGTGTGCATGCAAGAAACAAATAAAAACAATATAGATCATCCCCAAGGCTAAGATAAGAGAAAAACATAAAAACAAAACAATGCAAGGACAAAAACAATGCGACCCAGAAAAACAGATACATTATGTACATTATGAGTGAACAAAGAACATCATGGGATCATGAGTAAGCAAAAAAATCACATTGAATTGATCGTAAATGATTAAATCATGGATCATCATCACATAATTATGGAACAATAGGAAAAACAATACCACAGTGGATTCATCCATTAAAGCAAGCTTAAAATTTCAGTACTATTCTACATACTATAACCACTGGCCAGATGATTATCCATCTACATACCCAATAATAAGGATAGGTCTTACACTTCTACCCACGTATCAAGCTTAGAGTGATAGAGTCATATTAAATGTAGGCATTAGGCATAACAGTAGGAGTCAACATAACTGTAGGTTCTGCTTTCTGAGTCTGTTTCAGGCATTTAGAACCATGACATAAGTTAACAGAGGGATGACAAAGAACACATGGCCATATTGCCACCAGGCACCTAACCAATCACTTTCAACTTGATCGATACTTTTGACACGGTCACATTAGATCTTTAATGCTGTTGTTGTTATTCCTCTTTCAGCTGCTCCTGTTAGGGGTCGCCACCGCGGATCATTGGTCCACGTATTTGATTTGGCACAGTTTTTACGCCGGATGCCCTTCCTGACACAACCCTCCCCAATTTTTATCCAGGCTTGGGACCCCCAGTGGCTGGGGTTGGTTCCCTGGCCGGGAATCGCACCCGGGCTGCAGCAGTGAGAGCACTGTGGCCTAACCACTAGTCCTCCAGGGACCCACCTAGATCTTTAAGGTACTGAGTCAAATTTATGGTAGGATCGAACACATCCGTACACCACTCACTTGACCAGGAGAAATCATGGTGGCACCGATCAAAACTTGCTGTGGTGACCACACTCAGGACCGAATTTCTAACATCCAGTGAACGGGAGTTCTGCGCCTTGTGACAGGAAGGCTACAGAGCAGAAAAGCATCTCAGAATGCAAAATGATGGATGGGCTACAGCAGCAGAAAGCCACATCAGGAACTAAGAACGGGAATCTGAGGCTACAGTGGGCTCACTGAAACTCGATAGACGTTGACTGGTATTTCTCCAATCTTATGTTGAGAGGAGTTTAAAAGCACCTAAGGTAAGCTGTAACTAGTAGTGGGTAAAATGGTAGTAGTAGTAGTAGTTAGTAAAATTGGTAATACCTTGCCAATCTGAATTTAAGGATCTCATTTTACAGTACCTGAGGTAAGAGCTCACCATGCTGACTCAATTATAAGCCGAATGATTCAAGCAACAATGTCCTCAAGAGAAAGTACAAAAATGTAAAAAATTCAATGTTTTCATGTGAAAATTACCTTTAACGTTCTAAGCAACTATACCGTTTTTACTTTAAAACATCGTTCGGTCTCTGCTGATCACATGCATGACAAATGATATATAGTTTGCTAACGAATTGATCAGAAGTCAATAACCAATATTTACCATTAGCTGGAATTTCTGTAACTTCTAGCCAACTAGGTTAGCTAGAGTAATCGATGCTAATCTAACCTGGTGTTAGTGGAAAAAACAAACAGGTTAACTTAGCTAACTATGGATAGTTAACTACTACAGAGTAGTTTTATTTACAGTGAACGTTGCACTTACCTTAATGCTATGTAGAAACTATGTCATTTGGTGCAACCATTACATTTTTTTTAGTAGTTAGTAAACTTAAATGTAGTAGATATTTATGCTCAATCCAGGCTGTGATCGAGGTTCCAATGACATCAGGTATCCGGAGTCCCATTATGAAGGTCATAGGACCTGCTGGGAAAAAACGCAAAGAGATCATTAGAAAGAAACACAACCCCAGAATTCTCTGGGGCTCTTCTCTCAGATACCTGCATATTAATGTAGCTCAGATTACATCATATTTAGCTTCAACGTGATGGATTGGCAGTTAAAACCTGCACGCTAGGAATCATAGAGATGTCTATGGACATACTTGAATATTAGGCATCTAAGAAAAAAACAGTGGAGGTTTTATTTCGAGTGCTTCATGCTAGTGCTGCACAGGACATCCCTCTGCTCTCCTTCATTGCACTTGCTCCGACTTAATTGCAGCAGTTTGTCTCTGTTCAGGGTAATTTCCTGAGGGATTTGATTGTCTAAATCAGTCGTCTCTATGCACAGACACAGTACAGGGCGTAGCATCAGACCCACAGGGTTTAGCATTCCTTCTAGCTTGAAGGTCACACTGGCAGATCCGCAGAGAGATGGAGAGACAGAATGAATACAAATACACAGATACCCCATAATTCCTCTTGTATGAGGTACCTATTCTACAAATACTGCAAGAGATGGTCGTAAATTGTGCTGTTCGGTTTCTAACTTGTATCCTTTGGAGTCTTTTTTTTTTTTTTCCAATAGATAGCAGTGGACCAATCAGTAGCCCGTTGGACTAGTGACCCATATATCTTATTGACATTTGGTACATATAACTAAGTGTAAGTGTAATTCACTTCACAGTAGAGCGACGTACTTTGATGCTGTAGTGCGACGCGACCTGGTTGATGGTAGAATGATTTTTATTCATAGCATCTTGTAAATTTTTTTTTTGTTTATAGTTACATGTAATGTTATGGAATGCCCATGAAGCAAATTCCTTCCAAGTTATTATTTACAATATAGCAAATATCACCAGCCTCTTTTTTTCTTCTCTCTCTCTCTTTTGAAGGAAATAAGAAAAAAATGCGGAGAACCAAGAAATGGTAGACGATAGCATGTTGTTTTTTTTGTGATTTTTTGCTAGGCGGATTAATTAGCATGCACAGAACGCTAATTCTTTTCACAATCAGGATCAGACAGCTTTGCGGAAACGATAACCAAACTGAGCAAAATAGAGCGTGCCGCAGAACATAACAGAATATAAACATGAGCAAATAATGTATTTTGAAACACCACATTGCATAGCTGAAACATTTTATGTCAAGGGCACAAACAAGATGTGCTACATACATACAGAAATCATAAACTCGTTCATTTTCTTAAGTCTGTATTAATGCACTTAACCAGCTCACCATATGTTATTAGATTATACTTGGTACCACTTTTTAGCCTACTTAAGTGGGTTTCCAGGCAACAAAATCATTAAACTGGGCAACAAACTGAAGCTTTTACTCGCCTGGTGGGCTTGCTAATAAATGCACCATTCATCCACCACTATTCATCCACCGCTGAATAGTACGATAGAAAGCTCTCAGCATTGTGTTTTTACGTGCCTCAAACAATAACCCGAGCCGATCTGATTTATCATCCCAGTCTGTCACGTCCAGCCCTCCCTATAAGCTGCCAAAAAAAACAAAACAACAACTTCCTTTCACACAGTGATGTTTAACAGATGCTGGTTTTAGAATCAGACAAACAGCACAGCAGCCAGTTCTCTGTCTCTGCTCAAACAGAGTGATGTATCGGGCTTGCTAAATGATGATACAGTGGTAATCCAGTCAGGTACGAGGTATGATAGCGGGAGGTGTGAGCACTGCTGTTGGAGATCAGTGTCGGTTTGGCAGGAACAAGCAGAGATGTGAAGTGATGGAGAGGCTGATTACAGCTTTGGCAGAGACGCTACATACAGATGGCTTTGCACACATACACACGCGCACACAGCCTCCTTCTCGGTTTATCCTCCTCTCTCTAGTTCTGTCTCTCGTTTGTGGACTTTTGCTCGAAACTTCGAGCGATTTTAAAGCATAAAAACAGATTACACAGCTTCATCATAGATTGTAACAGCGTGTCTGGCGAACACTTTGTGGATTTGAAGATAGTTAGGAGATTAGAAGATAGTTTGAAGATAGACAGGGTCGTCTGATTGAAACTGCTTCTGAATTCATCACTCGAATGATGTAGCTGAGGTTGAGGAACTGTTGAAGTAAAACAGCTCTGCAAATTGCTATTGTTGTTTTTCCGAACCCTAGACCACACCCACTTGTTTCCTGTGTTCTTCATCGTTGAAATGTGCCACATTTAAGGATTCAACCTACAACCTGCGATGCCACATAAGCACTTTTACGGTTAACACACTTCGATGAATAGGCGTCATAGGTGTGCATGAGTGTGTGCACTTCTAACAAGGTTATTAAAGCTAAATCAGTGAGGAATTACTGATGAAGCCTTTGAAAGGTTGTTGGATGTGTTTGAGTGTAGAGGTGAACGGTGAGTGATGGACACATTTCAAACACACTGCTCTCTCTCTCTCTACCTCTCTCTCTCTCTCTCTCTCTCATAGTAATGCTATAAGATCTTCATTTCCCATTACTATAATCACACCACTCAGCCGCAGACAGACGTTGTATTTTCTACTGCTACATGGGTGAAATGTTTTATAGACAATGCCAATTTGATGTATCTCCCACCTCAAAGCCGTTGAGTAAAACACTAGGTGTCATGCTCTTATAGGAAAATAATCAAGCGAGGTTACTGTTACTGCCACAAAGCGTTTTAGTCCTCTTAAACCACAGCCATTTTTGAACCATACAAGTTCCTATGTATATATTGTTACTATAGAAACGATAAAGCAGTATAAACCTGTGATTTGCAGCTGTTCTACTGTCAGAGCTGCCTTTATAGAAAACTAATCAACACCTTCTGACCAATCACAATCCAGAATTCAGCAGCGGTGTAGTATCTGCTCTGTATCATCACTCTTTCATCTCTCCTTATATTACAACATTTTGTCAATAATGAAGTGTCAGCACGAGTGTGTGTGTGTGTGTGTGTGTGGTGGATTTATAGGAGAGCCGGAGTTAGCTCATTAATGCACTGCCGTCTCCGTCATAAAGCATGTGAGCCGATGAGGAGCGAGGAGTCGATTTACGAGAACAGAAACCTCTTAGATTTAGTGATGAATTCTGCTTTTTTACTCAGTTACCCATAATCCTTTGCTGGAACAGGCAGCTCAGTACAGTCACTCTGACCTTCAGGAGGTCTATAAACCTTGAAAAAAAATGTGAATGTCCAACAGATTTGTGTCATGTACAGATTAAAAAGTGATAAGCAGACAGGAGCTAATAATAAACTGTTAAGTTAGAATGTAACTATAAATGGATAAAACCGTACGACGTGTCGTCCCCTAATAAATAAAAATGTACCTGCTGGAAAAATTGCTGTGGTGTAAGAGGAATAACACCCTGTAAGCCATGCTGTTATAGGAAAATAATCAACTTGGGTGTGGTAAGAGTAACACCACTAACACCGCTTCGTCACACCACTATTATTTTCCTATTATTTTATTCCTTTCATTCCTTCCAAACTCTTTTGACTTTGTGTTTTTATCTCTCCTCTCTTCCTCCGCCAGCTGTGGAGCATCAGAGTAATCAGGGACTCCAGCTGTGTTCTGCCTCGCGTCCATGTGCATTTATTAGTATCGGAGTTTACGGAGCTGTCCTTGATGCTGATGTGGCAGTGCTGACACAGACACAAGGATGACTTTTGTTTTTCTTTCTTTCTTTTAACATCATATATGAACAGTAGATATATGAACAATAGAGTCTGGTTTAGAGTCTAGCGTGGTTCAATGGCAGTGAGAAAATGATTCAATGATTCAATGATTCTGAATCAATTCGACTGCAGGAAAAGAATCAGTCGAATTTTTTTCTAGATGAGAGCTCCTAAACTGAGCCCGAGGCACAAACTGATGGAGCGCTGTAGCGCTTCAGAAATGCCATGTGTTCTTGAAATATGGACCGACGACACACAAAAAGAGAGAACAAACGCTGGATGCGTATGCAAAATGTTTTAAACTAGGTATTCGTGTAAATATAATGATTTAGTCATTTTCTGAGCAAATGAGTTTTATGATTTCTTTGCGCACTACATGGGAAGGTTTGTTCATCTTTTTCCTTTGCCGTTCGTTCGTTTAATCAAGCAGTTGGGAAACCAAAACCAAGCTAAAGAGCAAATGTGTGGGACTAATAGGTGTGAAAGTGCCGCTAGAGTTGCTGGAATTATTCATTCATGGGACACAAATGTGGTTCCATGAGTTGGTCAGATCTTGCAAAAATATTCAAGGGAAGAACTTGCACTTGGACTAACGGAAGAACAGCTCGTCTATTTTCCCACCATGCAGCACAGAAACGCAGCGCAGGTCCTTCTCTCAAGGTCACCTCACTAAGCGTTTGCTTCTCTTCTCCTCTCTTCTCTTCTCTTCTCTTCTCAACCTTCCTTGCGTCTTTGAATCGCTTTTCTTTCTTCTCCCTTGCCACCTTCTTCTTCAAGCTTAGTGGATTAAAACATCATCTGCTACCAAAGGCTTCAGTTCTTTATTTATTTATTTTTTCCCAGTCGGCTGAAAATGCTACAGAAAATGTTCAAATCAGTGGTACATCGTCTACCACCTAGTGTGTAATTCTTGTACAAAGAATGACTTTGGTACTTTCACTGGTCCTGAGGGCTCTCCAGAGTAGGATTGTTTTTTTTTTTTTTTTTTAAATTCACATATAGCTTTCTAACATTGTTTCTCCCCTTTTCCTTCTGTAGACTCGCCGTGCTTCAGGTGTGTACATTATTCTTCCCATTCAAGATTGTAAAGAATAGTCATAATCCAAAACGATACATATATTTTTAAAAACAATAGATATCACAATCTATCTCTGCCAGTGGATTGCTGGTATTCTTAAAAGCATTTCTTGGATTTATTCACGCAAATTTAATATCCATAAATTTGCATGCTTAATAAACCAAAAGTCAGGTTTTTGGAGGATGGGAGAATTAAAACATTTATATCATGCTAACATTTTGTTGGAAAGTCATTTATTTTTTGTTGAGTCATTTAAATACCATGTATTGTTGTTAAAATGATTTCATACTATTTTTCAACAATTATCAATATTTTTGAGAAATTCCTCTGTTATAAGCTTTTAGATAGGCATGGGAACGGACATGTAAAAATTCATGAATGAGGATCAGCTAGAACCTGAGATTTCTGGCTCTTAGTATAGAAAAAAATGATTTTGAGAAAAATAGTTTACATGTGGTTTATAAAGGAATTTAACATGTACATCATAATGACGTTAATTTACATTTACGTATATCAGAAAACAAGCTTTTTAGGGATATATGAAATGATGTGATCGTGCCATGTGGGTGGAGCTTAAAGACTAAAGTTTCAGATGCCCATGAGTGGACGAAAACAGTTTAAGAGAATGCAATTTGTTTCTTAAAATATATGAAAATGGACTAATATAGTCAGTTGTAACTCCACTTGCCTTCTTCTTAGGAAAACCATTGACAGTTTTCAGTTTTCAGACTTCAAATTCTATATTCAGCAGTTATATTCATATTGTTATGCACGTTGTTATGGAGCTTATTCTGCATGCATATTGCATGATATTTCACACAAAAGAGATTTCATCAAATCCAAACCATGTCTGAGACAGATAAGGCTGTGTAATGACTCATATTTATAGCTTCTGAGGCAGGATAAAGGTTTCTAAAGTATTCATCTAAAAATGCTGTGGATATAGTGTTTACCCCGTACATTAACCTCAGATAAAAGGATAATGCCGCCCAAAAATAAGCAGAGAGAGGAAAATTAATGTATTGCATTATCTAACGGAGGCATCCACATCCATTATAATTGGTCGTGTAGTTCTGAGTCATTGTTGCACTAAATCTTGTTCAGTGGCAGTCCGACCCTGAGAGTGGGGCCATTAGAGCTCGAGCAGAAGCCTGATAAATGGGATAAATGTGTGCTGACAGCCTCTGTTTCCTCCCTGCATTGGCTGAAGGGCTAGAAATCAGTGGTGCTGCATGTTAATCCACTCTTTTGTGGCTCTCAGCGAAGTGATGGACTCTTCCATGCATATGAATCCAGGCAAAGAGCCGTAGCCTGTTGGCCAACAACAAATTCAAGCAACGACTCGTTCGGAGTGTTCAAAGAGCCTGTACACACACCTGGGCTCTCGTGTGGATGGATGTGGCATGAGTCTACACACACCTACGGTCTGGACAGCAGGAGACAGGACAGTCAATGACAGGACTGCCAGTTGGGCTAGTTTAAAACACTCGGTGACTGCCAAGATCTTGTTTGAAAGCAAATGATCTGAATTAAATCTAATACATTTCCACAAAGTGCAAGTGCAGGTAGTGTGTCTATGATGAACAGAACCATTTCTCTTGGAAGATACTGTACAGTATATTCAAAGTTCAGGAGAGGGAAAGGGGGATTATGGAGTGGATATTATCTGGATATCAGAAAAGCTTGTGCACCACAGTGACCTTGTTTCCTACGCAAAGGCTGTGGAAAAAAAAAAAAGAAAGAAAAATGTGTCTCCTTTCTCCAATGCCCAATTTTTTTTGGGAGAGTTTCAGGTTCTTTCAAAAGACTGTTCTCAACTTCTTGTTACACTTAAATTGCTCAACATTTCATACACAACAGTAGCCTCAAATTTCTTACCAGTTTATTTATTTATTTATTTATTTATTTGACAGTAGATTTGTAACCTTTCAGAGCAGTATAAAGATTGTGGGGTTTTTTTTTTTGTTCCCTTATCTTGTGTTTGGGTCCAGCTGAAGAAACAGATGGTTCTATCCAGCCAGAGGAATGTTTGTGATGGGCATAAAGAGGTGTTTTTAATTAAGCATCACAGTTTTTTTTTTATTATTTTTCCCCAGGAGTCTTTGCCAGGTGTTGCAAAACCAGGTCAGGCACAATTTCAGACTATGCACACTTTTTGTTTCAAAGTTAGCCTAATGATGTCCGGTATTCACTAAATAATGATGTTGCTCCTGGGTCATACTGTCAATTCAGGCTCAACCATATGCTGAAAAAGATTTTTAATTATGGCCCAAAGATTCGGGCTACACTTTCAGGTTAACTCAAATGCTAAATCAGGCATTGTCTGAGCAGGTCCAGTGTTGGTTTTCTTCTGGGAGCTTTTATCTTGTTTAGTTTTGAACTTTTAAGCATCCCCAACAATGAAAAATCAATAATTGTTTGAGCTCAGTTAAGCTCCAGACATTTGATCAGCATTTCTCTCTGTGTTTTGGCAACGTTAACAAGCTCAGCCCCCCTGTCAGATCTGGACCAACATTTTCACAGCTTGTGCAAGTTCTGTGAGAACTGTGAGGTGGTGATGGAAGATCTGGTGATCACCAGCATTGAGTGCACCTGCAACCTCAAACTTCTTCAAGTTGAGTCACGCCAACATTACCCTCTAACCTTAACCCCAAATCCTAAACCTTAATCCTAAACAACTGCAACCTCAACTTCTTCAAGATGAGTCACACCAACATTACCCTTTGACCTTAACCCCAAATCTGAAACCTTAAACCTAAACAACTGCAACTTCCTCAAGATGAGTCACACCAACATTACCCTTTGACCTTAACCCCAAATCTGAAACCTTAAACATAATCAATTGCAACCTCAACTTCCTCAAAATGAGTCTCACCAACATTACCCTTTGTCCGTAACCCCAAATCCGAAACCTTAAACCTAAACAACTGCAACTTCCTCAAGATGAGTCACACCAACATTAACATTTAACCATAACCCCAAATTCAAAGTTTAGGAACTAACTTATTCTTATTGCTGAAATTTTAAAACAAGTATAAAGATTTCAAAAACTTTTGTAGATGCTTTGTATGTGATGAATTTGTATTGTGCACTGATTGTGCACTTAAGTCCAGTGTAAGCCTATATATGTAACCTCTTATGAGTGTAGTGTTAAGTGTTTAATCAGAACCTAATCAGAACTTCACTCATTTTTATTTGCATTGATTATTATTCCATGATAAAATCTTAATCAGGAGACTGCAAAGACATTATAAAAGAAAGATATCACTGATCCTCTTTATGTAAGAGAATGAATTTAGGAAGAATGAAAAAGCTTCTTCTTGTCCAGAGCCTCAAGAACGGAATAAATGATCATTTTCCATAGAATAAAGGTTTGTTTGTAGAAAGCTGAAATACATCATATACATCATCATTCTCCTTTTTCATGCTGTGTTTCTTAAGAGTACTAGTCCCATTTAAATCACAACAAAACGTATGGTTCTGTCATTTGTACCGTCATGTAATGTTTTCTTTGTTCTTTGTTTGGATGTTTGCTTAGACTATTGTATGCAAATCTACAGTCTGGACTAGAAAAAAATCAGCCCCAGCCTCACTTCATAGTTTTCTGTGCATTTTTCTCTCCATTGTTGTTGGTGCTGTTGTACCCGTTTCCACAGAAGTCAAACATAACCAACTTTAAGCCATATCTTAAAAGAGAGGTAAGGCTTAGCCCTGCTAGCTCATTTATAGCGCTAGGCCCTGAGTATTGAATTTATTAATATGAATTTGGACATGTTCAATGAACAAAATCAATGCTGAATGGTCTTCAGCATTTCAGGTATTCTTTCCTTCTCCACAGCCAATGGAGCATATAAATGTCTTCGGAGGCTACTGAGGTAAATAAAGATGTGGCAGAGGAGAAATGCTGAGCCCTTAGGTGCGAAGTGTGATGAGTCCATTGCCCTTAAAGCCCCCAGGGAGGAAGCTGCTGCTGCTGCTGCAGCTGCTGGAGCTTCCTGAGGACTGATGTTGACTTTCTTCCTCAGCTTTGCTGTCAAGGAATGTTTGCCTTTAATTACTGTATTTGCCCCTGACTATATGACCATTTACCAAGGTTGTATGCTTATTCTTGTTTAACCTCTAACTCATACCTTCTGTCGACTAATTGATAGAACAGCTTGATTCAGACCTCCTGAACTTTTAAATGTATTATATTTCATATTCTTGGTTCTCTATGGTGGTTCTCTGTGAGAGAACGAACCAAGGTCAGAGGTGATAATACTCCCTGGTTCAGCTTGCCATAGGCCTCCTTCTCTTTTATCTCCTTCTTCTCCTCCTTCTCTCTGAAGTTAAACTTCTGTTGGTCATAAAGCTGACCGGAAGATACTCCAAGTGAGCAAACCATCATCAAAAATCTAAAGATTAATCCAGTCTCCTTTTTCTCCTTTTCTTTCCTGAATTTCTAACAGCTTGGCGATGTGACCTGGATGGCACATTGACACCTCTCTTACGGAATTATTTATGAATCAAGAGAAATGCTGGATCGATTTCTTTCCTTGTCTTTTGTGTGCAGAAACACATATTGTAGCTCTTGATAACCATGCAGTATTGCTACATGTCTGATTTTACCCCAAATTATTACATTTATTTAAAAAAAATTCAAAAAATATCCCATGAGTGAGAAGAGCAATGTACCCATACCAATGTGAACATTTATTCTTGGCAGAAATAAAATACCCCGAAAGGTGGTATTGTAAAAACAATCATCATAATGTGTAACTAAGGGCATGGTGGCACAGCATTTAGTGTAGCTGCTTAACAACTTCAGGGTCCTTGGCTCAAACCTGAGCTTAGGTTACAGTCTGTGTGGTTTCGCAGGATCTCCCTGTGTCCATATGAGTGTCCTCCTGGTTCATCTGTTTCCTCCCACCTCCGAATGTGTGTGCGTGCGTGGTACCTTGTGATGGACTAGCATCCCATCAAGGATGTATTACCCAATGTTTACACACAGTGATCCTGGAATAGATTCCGAATCCAGTGCAACCCTGACCAGAGTACAGCATTTACATGAAAAATAGAAATCAGGCCTAGTTCGCATAAGATTTACACAATTCTCACAGACCTTTAGGTATTATTGCCTGTATTATTATTAATAAGTAACTACAATTACCTATGTGTAGTTTATGGCCCTGAAGTTGCCACAGTTTTCTTAAGTGGATAATAGACAATTTTAAAAAACCCTAACATGGACAAAAAAATCACTCTGTCAGATAGTAGCTCTGGACTTACTGGATCTCTGGAATATTTCTCTTACAAGCCAATATCACCATCAGCATTGCATGTATCTGAGAAATGCCTCTGTTTTTGACAAACGCCACCCACGTAACTGCCTGAATAGTGCTTAGTTACATACGTCTAAGGTCTGAATACTGACGTGCCCACTATGCGAGCTTAACTCAACTCTGAATCCTCTGTCCTGTGTCTTCACCTGGTAACTCCTATATTCTCTCTCACATTCCTTCACCAATATATATTGTTGGGCTTAAGGTCAGTAACTTCTTTCAGTCTGAGTATCTCTCTTAAATTTAACCTAAATCGATCATGAAGCAGGAGGGAGTTGGGACTTTATTTCCCAGTTCTACACACCTCCTTCTTTTTCTCAGTAACAGAAAGCCAGAGGCACAGAGAGAAAGCACATTTCAGAGAGCGTAACCCCTTTCCATCCGGAAGGCTCTTCACTCTTCATCGTCTTCCTGTTATGTTCTCCAGAGAACTCAGAGTCTCTGCCGTCTGTTCTTCGATTCATCCTACCTGCAGGCTGCAAAGTCCCATCAGCGCCTATATGGGCAAAGGGAATGTTCACAAATGGAACTTTTTCTGGTTTTCAGTTTAACTTGTTTTCTCAAACTAACACAACTTTCACCCAAAGCATTATACAGGGTAGGTCAGGGCTCTTTATTTATTTATCTATGTATCTATCTATCTATGTATCTATCTATCTATCTATCTATCTATCTATTTGCTTGCTTGCTCGCTTGCTTGCGTACTTACTTACTTACTGATCTTTAAACTTCAGTATTTTTGTGGGACCTACGAGGAAAAAATCAATATCTTGATTAGAAAAGAACATACCTTACGTGAACATCACATAATGAAACACGTGAAATTTACACGTTTTTTTTTAGACATTGTGTGACATATTTCCCATGTTGCGTACATGATCTATTTTCACATGTGATTTGATACATGATTTGATTGTTTTTCATGATTCATTTCAATTTCACATGATTTTTTCCCTCAAAAATGATTTATTCTCACAAGTGATTTTTACACACAATTCATTTATTTTCAGCATTTTTTAACTTATTCATTAAATTCATTCATTTTCCCACATGTGATTCACATGATTAATTAATTTTCACTTGATTTGTTTCACATAATTTCATTTTCATTTTCAAATTTTCGTTTTTCTTTCATGAGTATTTACTATTTATTTTCACGATTTAAAAAAAATAATTTTTTTACACACGGCTGATTTATTCATTAATCACGTATTATCCATGTGATGTCACGTGTTTACTTCAGTGCAATTTTAGGACGTAACACTTTGAAATGCATCTTCATGTACTTCCCATGTTCTCACACGTCAAAAGTGTTTTTTTCTTTTCTTTTCTTTTTTTTTTTTTTTTACAGAAAACAAGAATAATATCATTTTTATTCTCCTGAGCTGAGCTATATTCACACCCACAGTTAATGTTTAATAATGCCACATGGAGGAGAATCCAACACTTAAGCTTTTATCTTCAAAATGAGCTAATCTGTGAAATTCGGTTGCTTTCGTGTAATTAGGAATTAGCCAAGAATGGGACTGGTCATAAATCAAGGCAGAGTTCTGATTAAAAGATGGTCCAGTTCACTGACTCCTGTGAAAATACGAAGTCCTTCTCAAGTGAGGCTGATTTCACACTTGGTCTGAACACTTGAGTCCACACTCTTTTTCAGAAGAACTCAGAATCGCCAGTTTGCTTTCACACACAAGAATTCTTTCCGAACTGTCGCAACAGGCGCAACTCGGTTCGTCACTTCTGTGACTCGGGTTCTGTAAGCAGCAGGCAGTTTTGTTTTGGTGCCGACACTCAGGTGGTGAAGAACAGTGCTGTTTGGACGCGTGGCATTTCATCATGTAGGAAAACCTGCAAACAGTGAGGCGCTCTTCTCTAACAAGATTTTTAACCCGAGACTCTCAGTGCAAGCACTAACTCCACAAAGCTGTCTTTCCTTTACTCTTTCTCTTTCTTTCCGTCTTTCTTTTTTCGGCTTTTTTTCTGTTTTTGTTTTTCCTCCTTTTCGTTCTGTCTTTGGGTTTTTTCTGTTTTTGTTTATCCTCCATTCATTCATTCATTCCTTCTTTCCTTCCTCCTGTCTTTCTCCATAAATCTTTTCTTTTCTCTCCTTCTTTCTTTTTTTGCTTTCTTTTTTTGGCCTTTTCTCTTTCTTTTTCTTTCTTTCTTTCGTTCTTTGGCTTTTTTGTTTTTGTTTTTCCTTCATTCGTTCGTTCATTCGTTCGTTTCTTCCTTCCTTCCTTCCTTCCTTCCTTTTGTTTTTCCTCCCTCCCTCCCTCCATCCCTCCCTCCCTCCCTTTCATTCTTTCTTTCTTTCTTGGCTTTTATGTTTTTGTTTTTCCTTCCTTCCTTCCTCTTGTCATTTTTTATTAATCTTCTCTTGTCCCTTCTTCTTTCTTTCTTTCTTTCTTTCTTTCTCCATTGCTCTTTCTCTTTCTTTCCTTCTTTTGTTTTTTCTTGAGCCCTGATGCTTATCTGATAAAGCAACGTGGTGGGAAGCGAATGCAGGCAACACAACGAAGCTGGCAAGTTGTAACCCCCAGCAACGGCACCATTCAGCTTCTGTTGGAATAAAACCACTGCAGAAGAGAGAAAAAAAACCCGAACCTCTCTCGCTTTCTTGCAGCTTGCGTGATCTGTGTTATCCTGGGAATGCATTTCCATTACGTCTAGATTTAACGAAGTGGCTTATGAAAAATTCAGACTGCGGCGAGCCAATTATTCAGCATAAAGCATGTTTGCTGTTTATGCCTCCTTGCTGTTATCTAATGGATGGAAAAATATTAAACAACAACAACAAAAAAAAACCACAACAACCTATAATCTCATTTTCTTTCAATTTCCCAGAACTCAAGGATTTTATATGTATTAAAAAAACAAAACACCAACAACCAGGACTTATAACTAAACCAAATGAAGCAACAACTTGAGAAAACTCATCATCGTATCTAAACTTTCCTCCATGAAATATTGGTCGTTTCTTTCTACACGTTGCTAAATGACCAATTAGCATGCGCGCTAATGGAAAGAGTTCATTTGAAGCTATGATTGATATTGTAGATGTTAAATATTCTGCCTGGAAAGGATGATGCTAGATTCGTTTTTAATGGCATCAGTTCATTAGTCAGGCTAAACAAAACAAAACAAAACAAAAAACAAGGATTTTAGCAGTAGCGTTAGCATTAGCGAACTCCTCACCAGTAGTGATATGGAATAATAGTGAACTGGACATGAGCATATTAGCACAAGATTTGGTCTGTTGTGTTAAAATTCATGAAGCACAGTTCAGAAGCGCATTAGCATGCCGGTCAAGACTTCGCGTAGGTGGACTGGGGATTAGTAACTGGATCTGTAAATCCCAGCTTGTTCTCGTAGTGGGTGGAAAAGACCACACCAAAGCTACAGCGCGAATTCACCCGAGACCAGAGCCGTGGTCATGCACAAACATAAACATGAGTAAATAAATTAGCCAACAAGCAACAAGCACGCAGCATCAGCAGGACTTAAACGCATTAGCAGAGCGTTAGAAAATGGACTTGGCAGAGTGTCCTGGGTTTTGCACACACACACACACACACACACACACACACACACACATGCACTCCACCTCACTCCACACAGTCTCACTGATTAAATTGTTACGCAGAGATGCTGTTAAAAATCCATTACAGCTAACAGCCACCAGTTTCACCACAAACCTCCCACCAATAACCAACAACAGCAATTTAATTCCACTCCATCCACTTTTCTTTCTTTCTTTCTTTCTTTCTTTCTTTTTTTCTTTCTTAAACCGAACTTTCCTTTTGTCTTTTTTCTTTCTTTTTTGGCTTTTTTCTGCATGTACTTTCTTTCTTTCTTTCTTTCTTTCTTTCTTGCTTTCTTATTTTTTCTCTTACTTTGCTTTTGTCTTTTTTCTTTCTTTTTTGCCTTTTTTTCTGTTTGTGTTCTTTCTTTCTTTCTCCCCTATTCTTTCTCTTTCTTTCCTTTTTCCCTTTTTCTTTCTTTCTTTTTTTGGCTTTTTTTGTTTACATTTTCACATTCTTTCTTTCTTTGTTTCTTTCTTTCTTAAACCGAACTTTGCTTTTGTCTTTTTTCTTTCTTTTTTGGCTTTTTTTCTGTTTGTGTTCTTTCTTTCTTTCTTTCTTTCCTTTTTCCCTTTTTCTTTCTTTCTTTCTTTTTTTTTGGCTTTTTTTGTTTTCATTTTCACATTCTTTCTTTCTTTCTTGGCTTTTTTCCATTTTTATTTTCCTTTCTTTGTTTCTTTCTTTCTTTCTTTCTTTCTTTCTTTCTTTCTTTCTTCCTTAATGTTTCTCTTACTTTGCTTTTGTCTTTTTTCTTTCTTTTTTGGCTTTTTTCTGTATGTGTTCTTTCTTTCTTTCTTTCTTTCTTTCTTTCTCTTTTCACTTTGTTGTCTTTGTCCCATACTCTCTTACTCTTTCTTTCTTTCTTTCTCCTCACTTTAAACAATTTTTAAAGAATGTCACACATTTGTTCATACTAACAGATTTTTGTTTTCTCTTTCCTGTCCTTACACCTGAAATGCAGCTGAAATGTAAATACGCTGGTGTTTATTCCCAGACCAGACGTGTCCAGCCAACCTGCGGGACTCGAAGAACCCAAAATCAACGGCACACGGAGGGGACTGAGCGCCTGGAGCCTGGAGCCTGGAGCCTGGAGCTCGGGCCTCATTTCAGGGAGCGTGAGTGCATTCACATGTAGAGCTGGAGTCAGGTGATGAAATCACACTGTTTTGCACGGTTGAATTACTAAAATAATGTTTTTGTTAATTAAATGCACCCTCTAAGCTGACCAAAAAAAATTATCCTGGAGATCTATAGCTTCTGATGAATTGAAACCCTAATCTAAACACTGGTAAGCTATAATCTATAGTGCACACTCTCTCATGCACTGTCTCATGCACATATAAATGTTATAATCTATAATGTGTTAAACTTGCATAAAATAATAATTGTAGAAAAAAAAAAGTTTTTCACTGCATTTTAATTAATTCCCCAAAATAGACATTTCTATTATGGCTATAACTCCAGTCTATTTTTTTTTTATTTCTCTAGCAGGGAGGTGGACAGTTAGTTGAAACTTTGCCCTGTGCTAATGCTAAATGGGATCTCAGGATGTGTACAGAAGTCATGCAGGTCTGCGATAATAACCATCTGACCAAACTGCACCTCATGTTGTTCTCCTAATCGACGGAACTACAATTTCCAGTGTTCAGCTCTGACACCAAACACAATGAACGAGCATTAGAAGACTGCCGCACACTGTAATTAGTAAGATTACAGCTTTTAGTCTGTCATGTCATTAAGTCCCAAACTGCTGTTGTATCACAAAATCATGCAAGAAAAAAATCATTTTGCTGAGAAGCTTCTGTTTTTCTGCAAAAAGCAATAAAATAGAATTTAATAAAAGAGACATATTTTTCCCCTGAAGTGTTGAAGATGTTTGTCTGAAATGTGAATGCTTAAATTACTGAAAGCAATCATCATCATCATCATCATCATCATCATCATCACCAGGCTGTCTCACAGCACACCCTAGAGTAGTAACCAGCAGGTATTTGGATGCTATCCCCCAACCCCTAATTTAGTTACACTCCTCTGCTTTTTGCACCCTTTACCCATAATGCAGTTTACACTAACACCATAATGCAGTTTGCTCTAATATAATCAAATTTTCTGCCGTTCTCTAAACTGTTAAAAAGGTCAATGCGCCTCCAGAGACAAAAGACAAAAACACAGAAACCAAGCAAGTCAGTTTCAAAAAAGTTTTCTTTTCTGTATATTTAATAATAACAATAATAATAATAATAATAATAATAATAATTGCTCAAGGTCTGTCACAGATTCTCAATGGGATTGATGTTTGGGCTTTGTTTCAAATCTCCTGCACACTGGAACGCATTTGCTTGAGGGATTACCCTCCAATTGCACAAACTGATTTTGTGCTAAAAGGCTAAATAAGGTTACATTTTGGTCTCAACAGACCACAGAACCTCCAAACTCAGGATTATGCTACATGGTGCTACCACTACCATGCTTCACTCCAGGGTTGGTGTTCTCAGGATGATAAACCGTGTTGGGTTTCCACCAAAATAAAGCCCTTTGACCCAAAGCCAAAAAAGTTTGTTTTGTTTTCATCAGACCAGTGATTTTTTTTTTCTTTGTTTGCTAAGTCTGCAAAATTATGATCATGCTACATGATGCTACCACCACCACCATGCTTCACAATGTCTTCCAGGTGATGAGCAAGGTTTGGTTTTTCTTTCTGCCAGATGATGATTTTGGTCAGACCAGAGAACCTTTTTCCATATGCTAAGTATGCAAACGAGATCATTCTTTTTTCAACAATGCCTTCATTCCACCACTTTCCACAAAGCCTAGTTATGATTATTAAAAAGTAATAATAATAGGAATATGGCACCAATTCAATTACAAGCCAATTATAGTAGCACAGCCGTATGGAGTTTATAATAGTAACAACCTACCAAAACATTAAAATCAACAATTCATTAGCTTGGTTAATTATATTTTCAAGCTCCAAATACTTAAACTGGCTGTGCACACACATCTATCCATCATGCAGTGCACTGGAGTGTGTGCCTGTTTGGCTCCAGCGGCAGCAAAAAAAAAAAAAAAAAAAAAAAAAAATTGCAGAGTTCTCAGTTTTTCTGTGTGTGTGTGTGTGTGTGAGAGAGAGAGAGAGAGAGGCCATGCTGATGCTCACTGAGGATATTCATGGCACAAACACCCAAGGTCAGCAGACAATTGCTTATTTGTAGCTTGTTTCCCACATGTGGTCTCAAAACATAAAACATAGAGCAGCCTGATCTCTGTGGAATCCATTGCCATTTATAATGCATAGGAATAAAATAATAAATGAAACAATAATGTTCATAACTTTAAATGCATTAGATTTTGTTTTGCACATTTTTCAGAGCAGCTGGTAAAAGTGAGGGATGAGACAAATGCGAATCAACTGGTGCCAGTAAAACCTCAAAGTCATTAAGGTCAGAGTTGATGGAGCGCAGCCTATTCTGCATTCCAACTGAAAAGGAATCAATCCAAATGCCACCAATTAATGTAATTTATTTATTCAGCTTGTGAAGTGGGCAAAAAAAAGGCAGGCCAATTTACCGGAGCCCAGCTGTCACTGCCAGATTACACAGTCCCACTGAGGGAAGAGGCTTGCAAATAAATGGAAGAGAAGCCTCATTTTCATATCATTCTACACCGGAGGTGAAGTCTGGCCACTATGCCAATCCCTCATCATGAGAGTTCCCAACTGGTTTTCAACCTTCACCCGAGTGGTATTGTGGAACTGTAACAGGGGGAGAACTCTGAGAACTTGTGCTGGCATTCTACTTTTGCTCTGGAGCGTTCTGTATTTGTGACTCACCTTCTGCTGTTGTAAATACCTTAAAGATTGGCACATCACAAAAACGAGTATTCCCAAGTCTTACCATGGCTTCCAAGGATAATCTCACCTGGATACCGTAAACTTGTACTGCTGCTGAAAATCATAAACACTGTCTTATGTTCAACCTAGGACTCTGCTCATACTGATCATCCTTTCAACATACTTGAGTCTCTTCTTCACCTGTATGCTGTAATGATTTAGGGTCCCCTGTCAGGTTCCTCATAAGGTTTCTTCCTCACATCGTCTCAGGATTTTTTCCTTGCCACTATCTCCTCTGGCTCGTGACTATGTCTATTGTTAAAAGCACTGTACAGATAAAATTTAACTGAACTGAGTTCTGGCTGATTCCCTTTTTGCATTTGATGGCCAGCCACCCACTAAAGACTAGGAGTAAGGTAGGAGTTGTTGAATTGCTGGAATGAGACATGGAGGGGATGGTGGGCGAGGAGACAAATGGAGAGATGGGAATGTTAGCTAGGAATAATATGGAGCTTCAGGAGTGGTCTTTTTCCCAAACTTCACTGGGAGGTAGTGTGATGTAACTGTTAAGAGATCAGGCTTTCCAATTTATTGAATTTAAGTTGAAAAAGGACAGGAAAGAACGCTTCATTTTCTTCAGTACCTGGATTATCCTGGACAAGGTGGCAATGATTGAGTCAATGACTTAAGTCAATAGTTATGCAGGAAAAGTTCCTTGTATTCAGAGTTGAGTTACGCAGGTACTTCCACTGATTTTCTAGATATGCCATTCATATTATTAACATGACTTATGTGTAGTTCATGTCTCAGAGCTGATCATGGGAATACACCCTGAATGTAATGAAAGTCCATTGCTGGGCACCATGCACACACATTTACACACCTAGGGGCAATTTAAAGTAGCCAATCCACCTATCATGTTCTTGGGAGGTGGGAGGAAACTGGAGGAAACCTACATGGACACAAAGAGAACATGCACAACTCTGCACAGACAGTAACCCAAGCTCTTTTTATGAACGGTACTAATTAAAATTAAAGACTTATTGCTTTAGATTCCACATATCACACTGATATATTGCAAAAAACCTTGTTCATAATCCATAACATGCAGAGCAAATGTTCCTTTCATGGAATTTCCTGCAGTGGGTGAAAGCAAACCGTGTGTGTGTGGGGTGTAAAATAACCCTAGTAGAAGGTGAAGAGGATCAAGGGCTTACACTGTTCTCATTTCTCCATAAAGAGCAATAATTACGCTAATGCTTTTGCCCATTACACTGATGGAAGGATGGAGCAGTGGGATAAAAAGGTGACATTATTAACCCAGTGTTGATATTAGATTTCTCACTTGCAGTTCTACTGTCTCCTGGTGCAGCAAAAAATGGGCAGGTTTAGTGCTAAAAGACACTTATACTACAGTGCTGTTGAACTCTGATTGGTCAGAAGGTGTTGATTCACTTTCTATAACAGCAGCTCTGACAGTAGTGTAGCTGCATATCAAAGGTTTATATTAATACACTTGTTTTAATGTATTTTCCTTTCTATAGTAACAATTTACACAGGGACTTTCAATTACATTAAAGACTTTACACTTTTCTACTTGAACATGAGTGAATAACTTGATGCTGTACTTCAAACTTTTACCAGGGTTTGAATTTGGATGAGTAATTGTACTTTTATGTCATTTACTCACTTGGGGGTTTTTCCAGAATCAGGGCCGTTGCCCCAGAGAGTTCCCACACTTGACGTGGACAACACAATGGTGGAAGCAAGCCCCAGGCCACCATTTTCAAGAGGATCAGGGATTGGTTCTGGGACCCCTCATGAGATTAAAAACAGCTGTCACACTTCACCAAATGTACCATGCATGTCTTTTCAGGAGTTAACCATGTAGTCACAGGTCATAGGGTCAACCAGATATGTGAAAAGGACCCTTCAAGCATGTGGCAGTGGACACTAGGGTTGTCACAATACCAGAATTTTGACCAGAACTTTAGTTGAAATAAGTGCATCTCCAGTAATCACTTTATTTCTATCACAGAGGAATCACGGTGGATTGTTGGCAAATTGCTATTGTCCATAAATAATCAGTTTTGGGGTGGTATCAGTAACTCCCAGTATATAGCCATCTAATCTACCAAATCTTTCTATCTTTGTTTTGATGCTTCATGGGCAGATGGTTAGCCTGATGTTTGTGTTGGAGTGATTGATAACCCTGTTCTTCATTAGCAATGTAGGTAATATATACTCAAACCACACTTCCTGAAGTGCTGTATTCATGAGAGGTCAAGTGCCAGAAATACTCAGGTTACCAGCTTCTTATGCAATCTTTATAGGCCTCCTTTTTCATTCTTTTTTCAGACTGCTGTCACTCAGAAGATACAGCTATTTTCTGTTTTTATTATATCACAACTCCATGCTGACTGTGTGCATTATTTTTTCACGTCCTCAAACAAACACTTTGCTGTTATTCTTTCATGCTTTCTTGGCATTGTATAGTCTGAACACAAAACGAATGCTTGTGCCAGACTTCTGCTTACACAGGCAGTTGGGTAGGGTGCCATATTACCCAGCATGCTGAATCTGTGAGGACATGTCCCAGTTGCATATTCAGAGAGCTTGCCAGTTTATTTTTCTGAGGGCTGTGTTATCTTTTAACATTGTGGGGATATCTTTTTTCGATAAAGTAAACAGAACTGAGCTTATAGTGTGTGTACAGCTGTTCTTTAATCTGGATGTACTCAGAGATATACAGCATGGAGAGACTTGTTATTCATTTATCCTTCACTCATTTTGTAAAAGGTAAAAGGTGTACACAAACATAATACCTAGGTCTCACAGGATGACGTTTGTAACCATCAAGATAGTGACAGACAAGATAGTGGGATTGCAAAGTATTCTTTGTAGTGTCGTGTCTTGGACTGGATTCTGGGTCCAATACAGTAGTTGGGTTTGGGTTCTGGGGCAGTGTCTTAGTTGGGTTTGGGTTCTGGGTGCAGGAAAGTAGCTGGGTTTGGGTAGTCAGTGCAGTACAGTAGTTGCGTATGGGTTCTGGGGGCAGTGCCGTAGTTGGATTTGGGTTCTGGGTGCAGTACAGTAGTTCGGTTTGGGTTCTGTGTAAAGTACAATAGTTGGGTTTGGGTTCTGGGTGTAGTACAGTAGTCGGGTTTGGGTTCTGGGTGCAGTACAGTAGTTCGGTTTGGGTTCTGTGTAAAGTACAATAGTTGGGTTTGGATTCTGGGTGTAGAACAGCAGTTCTGTTTGAGTTCTGGGTCTAGTGCAGTAATTTTGCATTCTGGGTACAATTCTGTAACATTTTTCTATTCATTCAGCTACACAATAGACTGCTAACATGCCTGCTGTCTGAATGGCATTGCACTTAATGATCCTTCATTTTGGAAGAAGTGAGCAACAAGATAGCTCCTGAACCTGACTGGGTTACGTGGGTTCCCGGTCACCAGGCACTCACCTGCAGACATCAACCCCAGGTCTGACTTCAGTTGTGGGTCCTGGTACCCTTAATCCTATACCCTAATTAGTTTTTTGTTTTTGTTTTTGACCCCCTTTTATGGGATCATTGTTTATCTGACCTACTCTCATATCTGTGCACCAAAGGTGGCCCACCATTAAGATTCTGGTGGCATAGCTCTGAGGTTCACTGAAACAAGTTCACGATACACACTGAGGACTCCATAATCTAGAAACAATTTTTTTTAAGTAATCAGAGCCTGATTTCCCCAGAGTGTGCTCAATTTTTTACCAGAATGGTTACATTGATTCTCAATAGCATGAGGTTATTTTAGTCAGAACTCTGGGATTTGTTGTTCAAACATTTTTTTGACAGTCTGTTATTGCCTGTCACTCAGTAAGATTGTAAAAACTCATTTTGTGTGTTTTTTTTTGTGCTGCCTTGTTGTTCTGAGACATCATTAGTCTAGTCGCGGTTCTATGAGCTATTTTTCCCTGAGAACTCCCAAGAGTACCCTTAGCAGTTAACCCCATTTTAACCCCCACTCTCAAGTACTTGACTGCTTGGTTCCTGCCTTCACTCCCTAAAACATGTACTACACTATCAGAGCTTTAGACTCAAAGACACTCAATGTGTTCAGCTTTCCAGCCTATTTAGTGCACTCGAGGATCTAGTGGATGTTGGGATAGAGCTTATACAAGGACTTTAATTGACTATTAATGCCTATTGTTTTGTTTGCGTTTGGGTGTAGTAATTTATTTACGTCTTAGGACTGAAGTTCATATAAAAGTTTCAACTATTATACGTCCTGGCCTGGTATTTTGTCAGGGTGAATTTGTGCCTCTGACTGTGCTGTGCAGCTAATGGTGCGAACAGTTCTTATAATGAAAGCTACACCATGTAGAAAATGTAATGACGACTCACGCACTGTTCCTCTGAACACTCATCATTTATATATGTGAGACGAAAAATAGTGAAACCCCGCATATATCCACTGTTTTATTTATTTCCAGTTATAGAGAATACCAGAATGTCTCTGTTTCCAAGTGCTAATTTAAATGTCATTGTTAAATGTCAAATGTTTCACCGGTGTTGCATGGTGTTTTTTTTGTGCTAAATTCATACTAATTGGATTACGTAGATTTTAGGACTGTATATGTATCAGTTTAGTACTCCATATATCCATACCTGTAACTATATTTAGGTCCCTGGAGGACTAGCGGTTAGGCCTCTGCACTCTTTGATTCCCAGCCAGGGATCCAACCCCAGCCACTGGGGTTGCACACGACAGTGCACTACAAGTGCCGGTCCCAAGCCCAGATAAAATTGGGGATGGTTGCGTCAGGAAGGGCATCTGGCATAAAAAACTGTGCCAAATCAAATATACGGACCAATGATCCATTGTGGTGTCGGCAGCCGAAAGAAGAAGCCGGGAGCAGCTGAAAAAAGAAGAAGAAGAAGAAGAAAAATAACCATATTTGGATGTAAACCTAAAGTGGGTGTGGCCATAATCAGAAGAACCCTACCATTATGCCCCCAGAAAGACTGGAAAACACTGGAGACAAACCCAGAGAGAGAAATGGCAGCACTGCTAGCATGGTACGCAAACCAAATTGGCAAGTACCAAAAAAACATATATTTGTACTCAGTCTGAAAAAAGTGTTATCCATGCATCCCTAAGAAAGAAAGTTACTTGTATTTGAGGCTAAGTGCCACATTTATAATCCGTACTACTGTCCTGAACACACTTGTATCTTTAATTTGTGGCAGCGCAAACTGAACGTAATCAACAGTAAGCTACATGGGCATGACATATGTGTAGGCTACATCTGTTACAAATTCTCTCTCTCTCTCAGCGTGCATTACAGTTCCCAGAGCGACGAACGCTGTTTTCAATGTCATTTTTTTGTTTCTGTTAAAATCCTGTCTCTGGCCCTGTTCTGTCATTGGTCTGTTGCTATCACCTATATTACCCTTTAGGATTATGGATATTTCTGTCATGACCTTGCTTGCCTGTGATTTGACCCATGCGATGGACTACAAAAATGATTATCCTTAATCACACTTTATAATTCCTATGCTAGGATAACAATAAATAATCTGAAGTTATCTATATTTTTTTGTTTGGCATTTAAAACTCAGACAGTACTTGGTTTCAGCTTAGTTTGCGGTAGATTCCCTTGAAACTTCTTTGTTTAAGAAAATATGATATTGCTGAGGTAAAACAGGAGGATTAATACACAACAACCTTCCATGTCTACTCTGTGATACGAATCCCAGACGAATCCCAGTATTATATAACGTTAAGACTTCTTCCTCATCATACAGACTTTAGTGCTCTTTTATCAAACAGACCAAAACACAGCTAAACCTTCCCTCGGTCCACACAATCCTTCACACAATGAGCGCACAACAAGAGGAAATTATCATTTTGGTCCAGTGGGACTGCTCAAAAATAGCGCTCCTTAACAATAGCAATCCCCGACTGTGTACGCTGTGTGAATGTGGCTGCCCATTGATAGCGATGTTCATTTAGGGCCTGAAAATAGACACTAGCTCCAGGGGAACCTCAGGAGTTTGATGAATGGAGGCGGGTTTGATTCGGCTTTTGCTAGTTTGATTTATTTATTATTCCATTTTATTTAAATGTTTTATTTGAATTCCCGGTAAGAGGCAGCCAAGAATTTCCCCATGCGCTGATGGTAGACTTATTATTAAATTTGAAGTTCTGTATGTGTACACTTCTTAAAATATCCATATATATTCAAAGAAAGTAACAAACACCCATAAAATTTGATGTTTGAAACAGTTATAAACCCTAGTCCATGAACCAGTAAGGATGATTAACTAGTACCTTAACACTTAGAATACTTTACCAAGTAGCTACCTTTTATACGAGATACACTTTGTGATATATTTTAATTACTGATTCTATATTAACATGCTCATTAACAGGGACTTTATTTTGAAATATAATCATTAAAATACTGGAGTATTCCACAAGAGGTTCAATGAACTTCCTGAAGATCATGGGAAGAAGAAAAATTTTGCCTGACGAGGTCACTTTGAAAGTACAATACCACTCCCAAATTACAGACAGAAAGTAGATTATGAATTAAAAGAATACATTTTTTGAACTAAATCATTACAACGTGCTAAATGTCCATCCATTAGCATGGATTTCAGTTTTGTGTATTTGCTAATTCTATGCTAAAAATGTTACTGTTGTTCTGTTACTCATGTAAGAGCAAAATGCAACTGCAAAATGCAAAAAAAAAGGAGATATTTTTGAATGATTCAACGCATGTTTTCCTAGAATGGTGATAATGATTAAATCAATAAATAAAAATAAAAGTTTTGAAGAGTCACACAGGCTAAATGGCACCTGACTCATGGAATCACCTAGGTCTCAGAAATTTATAAGCGTTAAAGAAACGCCTACAGAAAGACTCCGAGTCGCCGTTCACTTTGTGCTCCTATAATTACCAAGCCAAGCAGGTTCACAAGTTGTTTACCAGCACTTCAGACGCTTGATTTTTCCACTCCACAGGACCTCCTCGCTTGCCCAAATGATTTGTGATGAAACCCTGCGGAGTTTGCCCTGCAAGGTCCCGCTCCTCCTCCGTCTCCTCTCCCACTCCAAATATCGCCGAGTTGCTCTCCGGCTGATTTGGCACAGAGCTCGGCGCTCAGAGAAGTCCATCCCACCATGTCTCAGCCGATGACGGATTTTCAAAGCTCTTACTCTTTCACGCTCAGACCCAGGGAACATGTGTGCGAATGCATTGTGGAAATTACAAGCACAGTAGCTGAGGGAACGCGTTTAGAAAATTTAGCTCAGTACCATGTTGTTTTCTTGCACAGGTGTCTTGTGTATAAACTGCAAAAGATATGTGGTATAAAAAAGGTGATTCTATAAGCAGATGAACACAATGAACACAAAAAACATACAAATTTTCATCTTAGTATGACCAAGGCTTTTATTACGTATTGTAAGGCATCCTATTCATAACTAATAGTCCATAATTCGTCACGCCACAATTTAACACAATCAGTCGCCTTTCTTTCATTTCAATTAGGAAATTAATTAAAAGATTTTTGCAAGAAAACAAAGAAAACTGGCCACTTTATTAGGAACACTTCTACACCTGTTCATTCATGCAATCATCCAGTCATGTGGCAGCAGTGTAATGCAATAATAATAATAATAATAATAATAATAATAATAATAATAATAAAATCATGCATATTCAGGTCAAAACCTTCAGTTACTGTTCACACCAAACATCAGAATGGGATCTCAGTGACTTTGACTGTGCCATGGTCTGGTTCGATTATTTCAGAAACTGACTGCTGATCTGGGATTTTCTCACACAACAAGCAGCAGTTCTGTGAGTAGAAACGCCTTGTTTTTGAGAGAGGTCAAAAGGGAATGGCCACACTGGTTCAAGCGGACAGGAATGCTACAGTAACTCAAATAACCACTATTTACAACCGTGGTGAGCAGAAAAGCATCTCAGAACATGCAACAAGTCAAATGTTAAAGTAGATGGGCTACAACAGCAGAAAATCACATCAGGTTCCACTCCTGTCAGGCAAGAACAGGAATCTGTGCCTACAGTGGACACAGGATCACTGAAACTGGACAGTTGAAGATTGGAAAAAGACCAAGTGATAGAACTCAGCACTTTCCAAAATACTCACCCATGAGATCACATTTGTTCTCCCATTGATATTTGATGTGAATATAAACTGAAGCTCTTGCCCTGGATCTGCATGATTTTATCATTACGCATTGCGCTGCTACCACATGATTGGTTGATTAATCTTTTAGAGAGCTGTTTTAATAATTGAGTTATTGGCTTTGCTCTATTGAAATTTACAAAGCAGCTCACTGGTAAAATAATGTTTTGTGTTTCAGGTCTCTCGGGATATGGCTTTCGTTAGGCTGCTCTGTGATCTGTGACAGTGTCAGGCCACCTCTCTGCGAATTGATGGCTTGAGTATAAAAGACAGGCACTGGCTCTTCATCATAAACAGATTCGGACACCGACTTAATAACTTCTATCTATCAAGCGACTGGGAGAGAGAATCGCATCAGCCTCAGTGACTGTCCATAACCCAGACATCCAGCGAGGTGACACGTCCCCGCTGGTGGATGTGCCGGTCACGTTGGCAGCCTGGTTTGGTGTAAATCCTCATTTAGAGGTGCTATAATAGAACGTGGAGGAATCACAACAAATGGAATTAAATTATATAAATATAATATAAATAAAAAGTTAAATGCTCCAAGACCTGAGTGAGATTTGTCATTTAGCTTTCATTTCTTTATATTTACATCTCGATGTGTTAAAAAACTTAAAACGTGACACCTTTTTTTTTTTTTTTTTTTTTTATACCCACCCATTTTTCAAGTGATCAAAATTACTGGAACATGTGACAGACAGGGGTTTCTTGTTCCCAGATGTGCCCTGTTAGACTTATTGTCTAAACAACAGTGTCTACTTTTGGTTTCAGCCCTGAGTTTTGCCCGTGAAGACTGCATTTGTTGTTAAAAAGGATAAACCAACATGAAGACCAGAGAGCTATCTATGGGAGAAAAGCAAGTCATTTTGAAGCTGAGAAAGGGAGGGAAAATAAAAGGAGGGTTTTACAGTGTGTGGATATCTCCATAAAATCTTAAAGAGAATGACAGGATTTGATTTGATGAAATATCATAGTAGCACATCTAACCACACCTCTTGATAATACGTTCTGTTCAAACCCAGCGAGACCGGTGTGTCTTTGCTCTCCTAGTGGACTGACATTTTCCTTTTTATAGAGTTTTCACATCCCTTTGCTTACATTTCATTAGACAGTGGTGAGTGAATCCACAAAGACATAGCAGTCATATTCTCCAGTGTACTACATTATATTCAATCGTACACTGTCTTAACCAAACCGAAGGACCTTCTAAAGAAATGAAGATATGGGAAGTAGGATTTAGATACATAAGCCCCTGAACTTTCCAATTTCCTGCTGGAATCTACTGCATTAACAGATTCATGAGGATTTGGACACTAGGATTTTACAGGACTGTGAAGATGGTTTTTTTTTTTCAGTCATGCAGGAACTCCATTGGAGTAAATGATTTAGGAAGACAGGAATGTGGAATGAAATAACTCACTCTAATTTTTATACTAAATTATGCGTTACAATATGCGTTCTCTCATTTATAGGGCGCTGATCTCTCATTTCTGCTCCTCTAACTCTAGCTTAATTTTTTGATAATTGAAACATCTATTGAAAACACAGCTCAAGAAGTTAAGCAAGGCAGCTAAATGGCATGTCCTGTTTAAATTTGCATCTTTATCTATACATCATCTGTGCGAGAGAAGAATGGATGAGAGAATTGTAAAGCATTTATTATAGCGCTGATTTAGACTGAGATGCTCCATACGCTGATGTTTTTTCAACTCGTGTAACTATTATCATAAATGCATTTAAAATAATAAAGCATTCAAACATACCGTCTCTATTCAAACTCTATTTCACAAAGGTTATTTTGTTTTATTTGTAACTAATCTGTATATATGGGACATTAGACAGAAGATGTAGCAAGCTACCACCACCATGCTTCACTGTATGGATAATGTTATCAGGATGCAATATTCAGTGCGATAAGATTGTGAATAAGAGTCCTGAGATGAGCACAGGACAATGTTTATGATTACAGCAGCAGCACTTAGAAGATCCGGCATTGAAAGGTAACATTTTATAGGCAAAATGATAACATTTCAGAGACAAAGTTCTATTTTAACCTCAGGCAGAAATACGCCTAGGAGGAGCACATTAAAAATTAAGGAACAGAAGGTCGTCAGGTCATCTGGAGACGCGAGAATTTCTAGCGCTTAAAACAAAATGAAAAAAGGCAAAGGCCAGATAATTAGCAAGAAATGTGTAAATGAGTTTTGTCTTTCCTCCAGGGTGCTGAAACAGGCTGTGACTCGCACCCTTGTGATTTCCACACAAGTGAATAATGATTCGCTTGCCCTCTCTCATGTTTGACCTACTCTTCTTGCATTTTCCCAATGTTTATATATATATATATATATATATATATATATACACACATATATATATATATATATATATATATATATATATATATATATATATATATATATATATATATGTCTCTCTCTAATGAGCCCCTTTGCATTGTGTAAGCCTGAGCTTTATTTCCTCAACCAGAGAAAAGATATTGTTGTAATAAGGCACACAGGGAAGCTCCAGTGAATGAGTCAGAATGAATGATGTTGTGCTAATGCTGTCTGCTAACTCTGACACCATCCTCAGCAACATGCATAAAACGCTAAGGGACAGCTGCTATGCTAATTGACTCGAGCAGATTTTGATTGGGTTGGTCTTGTCATCATGCTCATCTCTAGTGGAATACATGGGGACCTGCCTTAACACTGCATCATGGGTTTATCATCTTCCAGTAACGTTTTAGATGTTAACTGAGTGTGCACTACGCAAATATTGGTAAATAATTAAACTCATGGATATTTATATGATATTTGCTGAGATTTGGACAGTTGTTATAAATCAACACATTGAAGCCTGGGACACAATAATTGCGGTTATTAGTAGGTAAGGAATAAAACTCTCAATGTTGTACTTTAATAGGAAAATAATTAATTAAAAATAATAGCTTGCCATGTTACCGAAAAACCACAAAGCGTAAACACCCCTGACCTGAAGATGCTTTGCCTCAGACTGTTACAAAGCGCTGACACTGGAGACTCCTTCCATCAATGCTAAATAAACATCTACTCCCAGAAAACTTCACCGTATCAATGATTATATGCTTTTGAAAAAAAAAAACTTTTTATATTTCATTGATTAATGTACAGATACAATGCTTTAGTCCCAAATCTATGTTGTGTGAGGTGACGATGTTGTTTTATGTAGCACCAAGGTTCTGGAGAAACGTTGTCTCATTTCACTGTGTACTGCGTCAGCTATATATAGTTGAAATGACAATAAAAGCCTCTTGACTTGACTTGACTTGAAATCCACAGTGTGATTGAATCAGCTGTTTCCCATCTCATGTACTTTCCTATAAATCCCTGTTAGAATATAATTACTTGCAGCGCTGATTCTTGTCTTTTGAGGAAAAATGCTAGTGGAAATTTATGTCCTGAGGTCTACTGCGCATTTTCAATGTCAGTAGCAAGTTTTTAATTATTTTTCTTCTTCTGCATCATGGGAGAATTTTTTTTTATATATATATATATATATGTATATATAAATTTTATAGTTTGTGTCTAAGTAGAAACAGTGATTAAGCACTGAATAAGAAATTTCTCATTCTATTCTCACTAGACCTTCATTTCCGACTTAGTTCACTGACATAAATAATTAACATTACTCTGCCTGCTGGACATCAATTAATTCTCTTAAAAATACTTACACTGTGAAAATAAACGCTTGGTTTATTCTGCTGTTTGGTTACAATCTGCTGTTTCGGCCTCTTTTAATCATGATCCAAAGCTTACGTTTGTTGTTGTTGTTGTTGTTGTGTTGTTTTTCTTTTAATTTGGTAATTCATTTCACCTCAGATCTTCTTCTTATCTCTTCGCTGATTCTCAGCTCGTGAAGGACGATTTTGTTTTCTAAGATATTTTGTTTTTCGAGGAAATAGCTATAATAATAGATTCAATAATTGCAAAGTGTGGAGAAATGATTTCATCATTCTGTGATCATCCATCACATTGTTATTGTTATTAGTAATGTTTCCATTGTATATGACTGTGTAAAGTTTGTTAAGCCAAAGGTGTGAACAGTGGCAGTGTTTATGGGCGCAGATGGCACAATGTGGCAGAAATATTTTTATTTTATTCTTCCATTTCATGTGACGTCGCTTTGTATAATGGCTGCCATTTTGAGGAGCGAATAGTGGACTGACAGGATCAATGTTACTAATCGACAATGCTAACACTTCACTACATACAAAACTTCAAAAAGCAGCATTGCAGCGCATTTGCACCTTGTAGCTACGTATGTTAGCTAGCTAGTTACATTATGAGTCAAGTATTTCTAACATTAGCAACAGTTAGTTAGTTGGCTAATAACCCACCTGGACATGCAGCACAAATATGATGTCAGTTTAAGTGGAATCATGAGTTATTCGGTAAAATCAGCTTTACCGAAATTTTAGCCATATTTCTCCTATAGGTACGTTCTTGTTGAGAAGTAAAATCAGAAACTTGGTCTCGAATATGATGACCTCAAAAGAAAATTCATGTGACTACAATGCTAGGATTGTTTTTTTGGTCTTATTAATTTAAAAAAACATGTCTGCTGAGTGAACGACTGCATGAAGGTGAAAACAGGAGCTTGTTTTGCGGACGGAAATTCTTTGATTAATAAAACAATTTTAAAAAACATAGCTGTAATGGAAGAGGAAACAAACTCTTCAGGATGTGCTGTACTAACTTTTGAGTCGCTACAGTAATCCTGCATCATGTCGAGCCGCATGACACCACCTTGACGTTTGTTATTTGCCTGTAACAGCATCCACCCCAAAGCGTTTCATTCCTTACGCAAGAATTTCAGAGCTGTCCGAAATATTGATCTTTTTTTGTCTTTGTTTGTGGTAATGCTTACTGAAATGACTTCTCAGCACCTCCATTTTTCCTGCCAGCTTTTTATCTTGTTATTTAACTTGCTGAAGGAGCTTTCCTGGCATGAGCTCATACTTCTGGCGTATCTCAGCAGGTCATGATTGATTTTTTTTTTTTTTATTGGTCTGGATGTCAGGTTCTCAAATAGTCCATGAGATCATCCTGCTGCGTTCTCCCAGTGTTCTTCTCACCTTCTCTTTGAGTTCGCTCATGATGTTACAGCCTCCTGTTGAGTGAGGTCACGTTCTAGCACGTTCAGAGAGACCGTATCTGTGGGGCGCGAGCTTTATTTTGTGTCCGAATTGATTTAGAAAGTTCTTACAGGTCAGGACATGGTGCAGGACATGTCTGTGGATGTGCTTTGTGAATTAGCTTGTCCTGAAAGAGAAAACAAGTTGTCCAGAGAACACCAAAGTTTACTGATTGCATTGTGACAATAGTATTGCAGTGTGATAGTTTTGCAACATTTTCTAAATTTGACCAGACAATTCTAAAGATTTTTAAAATTTTTTTTTTTAATTAATTAAAAAAAAACATATTTAACAGCATTAAAATAACAAATTTATTTAGCTACTGAAAATACCCATCAAATAAAATTTAATGAAATTAAGTATAATGATAAAGTTCGTATTATGACTCATTTGATCATTGTACACTTCTTCTATATTCTTTTTTTTTTTGAATAAAAGAATGCCACATCACACTTTGTGACGCATCTCATTTTTTCTCTGTCTTGAAGTTAATAAGACAAAAAAAAACAGTAGTTCGTTATGTTACGAGAAACAACAAAGTACAAACTCGCAAACTTATATGTCTGACTGTTACAAAAATAATAACTCTTTGGAGCTAAATGGGGCGGTGAACGCAATGCCCCATGTTTTGCAGCATATCTGTCAAATACAAACATTCTTTTTAAATAACATATTGATCACTAAAAAGAGGCAATTAGCATTTTGTGTTGTGAATGAGGACTTTATGAAGGTTAACATTTGTTAAACGGCTGATATAAATGGTGGGGATCTGCATCACCTGCGCCTATGGATGAGCTTCCACTGCTAACAAAAAAACGTCTATAGAGTGACATGAAACAACTTCAAACAACGTCAAATGGTTATCTGTCACCAACTACCAACCATGTGACACTCTGCAATTTAAAAATTATTCAGCCACAGTCAAATTGCTAGTCAGTGACATTACATGATTTCCTTTTAATCTGATTGATTCCATAACATTGATCTTATCATTGCACAATGATGAAAGAAACCAGAGTATCACTGGGCTAAACGCTTTGTGGATTTCTGATTCTTTCTTTAGATGACCCAGGCATCATGGTGTCCAGGAATCCCTCAGGATTATTCTAATCACTGTGTCTATTGATCGTCTGTCCAAACTCCAGGAGAAACACACTCTCTGTTGCACTCTATCCTCCATTGTAAGGGTATTGGCTCGGTAAAGAAAGAGGGAAATAATTGACTTGGAAATCGACCCGAGTCAATTTCTGTTTGTAATTGACTGCGATTTGTTTCTAATGAACTTACTCGGTTCTCTAAAAGATCACTTAAAACAACTAACTTGTATTTTTGTATTACTTTATTACATTAGTAAAACTCACATGTGGAAAAAATGAATCATTTGAAAGAATCCCATGTGGAAATAAAATAAATCATGTGTAAACATCATATATGAAAATAAATGAATCATCATCATATATGAAAAAAAATTAATATGTAAAAACTGCATGTGAATATAAATGAACCATATGAAATGATCATGTGAAAACAAATGAATCGTGGGAAAAAAGTCATATGAGAAAAGTGAATCGTGTCTAAAAATTACATGTGAAAATAAAATGAATTGTGAAAAATCGTGAGTGAAATTGAATCTTGTAAAAATATCCTACGAAAATGAAACGTAAGAACCAGATGTGAAAATAATTGAATCATGCGAAAGAATCACATTTGAAAATGAGTGACTCCTGTGTTAAAAATCACACGTGAAAACAAATGAATCATATGAATCATGTGAAAATGAATCATGTGCAAAAAAATTATGTGGAAAAAACGTACAAATCACTTGTGAGAAGGAAAGAATCACTATGAGAAAATTTTCACATTGCGATTTAGGAATCATTGCTGTCCTCTGGTGTTTTTTTCTCTAGAATTTATTCCACATGTAACAGGACTTTCCCTAAAAATACCACAAGTTCATGAAGTTCCTTCTTCCTCTTTCTTAAACTCTCACACACTCTCAGTCATTTCCACGTGCTGGACTCTGAGACGGAATAATGCAAAAAAAATGACACTAGTGTCCTCCAAGCCTAGTGATCTGTGTCTCGGACATTCTCATGGATCAGCAGCTCCAGGAGCAGCGAGATGAAGGATGATATCAGCGTCTCCGTTTGTCCACCAGATTGTGTCCTATTGATAAATACACGCATTTGTCTGGGCTGCTGGGAAGGACTTAATGCTCTTAAACACAATGTACTCGACTCTGTAAGTACTTCTATGAGAGAAGCTGTGATTTGTAATGATTGGAGAGAAGGACAGCTGAAATGGGAAGCTAGTGGAGATGGAAAATGTCCTTCAAGGACAGATGATTCATTTTTTTTGCCAAATGCTACAAATAAGGAATAAACCCGATGGAACCCGATGTGGCCTTCTGCTGTTGTAGAGCTTATCCATCTCAAGGTTTGACATGTTGTTGTTCTGAGATGCTTTTCTGCTCAGCATGGTTGCACAGAGTGGTTAACTGAGTGTAGTTTTCACAAATATATGGAATAGTATATTTTTTGATGATTGGATTTGTTCTGATTTACAACCATACAGATTGTTTAATTACATAAAGTCACTTTAATTTCTGGTGGCTAGGGCTAGTAAGTGTGAGCATGCAAGCGTCCACGCACACACTCATCTCCATGTGAAAGGCCACACCGTGAGTGATGAAAGCCGTGTGTGAATCCCAATGAGGAAGTTAATAAGAAGCCCCTCACCTCATTAACAATGATATTTAAGTCCAAGAAGGCTGGCTGTGGACAGAGAAGTGAAGAGCTTGTGATATTTGAGGAATTTATTCCTGTAGTTTACCAAACCAATGCCAATATTTTCTGGGCTGCTTTACAGCTCAGTATGTTCTTCATTAAACTTTTAATAGAGTTTTACTGCAAATTGTTGTAAATATACCATGTCTCAGAAGAAAATAATCAATGTTTATTTATTTTTACATGATTCATTCATTTTCACATGTAATTTTTAACATATGATTCTTTTATTTTCACAAGATTCATTTATATCCACATTTTTTTAATGTTTTCATTTTCACATGTGATTTTTTTCAACATGATTTATTTATTTTCCTGAGTTTTTAATCACAATTCATTTATTTCCACGTGATTATTTTATGATTCATTCATTTTCACATGTGACTTTTTTCAACTTGATTCATTCATTTTCACGTGATTCTTCTGCACGATTCATTTATTTCCACATGTGATTTTTTTCATATGAATCATTTAATTTCACATGATTTTTCTTACCTCTGCTTCATTTATTTTCACTTATGATTCTTCTGCATGATTCAATGATTTCCCTGTTTGTTTTTTTATGAATTATTTATTTTCACATGATTCATTTTCCCAGTCGATTCTTCTGCATGATTCATTCATTTCCACATGTGATTAGCTCATTTCCACATGTGATTCATTCATTTTCACATGTGATTCGTTCATTTCCACATGTGATTCGTTCATTTTCACATGCGATTCTTCTGCACGATTCATTCCCACGTGATTTTTTTTCATTTGAATCATTTAATTTCACATGATTTTTCTTTATATTCACATATGATCCCCTACCCATGGTTTATTAATTCCACTTGATTTTTCTTACATATGATACATTTATTTTTCACACATTATTTACTCACATGAGTATTGATGTTTTTACTTGAGCTCACATGTGCAATGTTGAAATGCACCTTTATATACTCATATTACTCACATAATGGAGGGAGTGTATAGTGTATTGAGCTACTTTTGTGTTTTCTACACTGCTGCTTTAGCGTCAGTGACCTGTAATGAACGAGGTGTTGTTCAGAAACGGCAGCTCTGAGAATAAGGGAATGCCGCGATAGACAGAGAAAGAGAGATAGAGGACGAGCTGCTCTTGTGAGTTCCTGTTAGGAAGCTAGAGATGGATATAAAGATGAGTATAACGTCGTAACTTTCCCACACAATGTCGCTGTCGCTGCTGTACGTGTAGATAAAGTGAAGTGATTACTTTGCAGCAGCCCTGCAGGAGTACTACCCATTTTCTCCTGTTTTACAGAACATCAAATATCCAACAGAACAGAGAAGGTAATGGTGCGTGTCTTAGCTGATGGACCATCGCGTCCAGGGCTTTATGTTTCAGTGATGGTCATCACATATCCGGCTTGATATTATTGCAGAAGGAAAAAAAAAAGAAATCTTAAGAACAGACCATAAATTCGAAAATGTATTGATACAAAGAGTGGACAAGTGAACTAATCAAATCTTTAAACAAAAGGACTTTTATTTACTCTCTCTCGCATTTTTGTATAAGGAAAATATCGTCCAGACTTTTATTCATAGCTCATACACTAACTGATCATGTAATACCAGGTGAAACAACATGGGTGTAATTTTGGAGAAGGTGAAAGACGTAACATTAGCTAGCTAGCTATTTTTTTTTCGTAGATATTCACTAAGCAATGGTGAAAAAAACAAGTAGAACTTGATGCCAACAGCGTTGACAAGGACCAGCAAGTCTATTCTTCAAATAGGAGATTCCATATAAATCCTGCAAACATTCAACTACGCGTTCTTGCGTTGTGGCGTGAACAAAAATCTCTCACGCAAGCATGTCTGGACAGACGGATGGCAAAAATCGTCAGAAAATGGGCCTTGAGTTCCTGACCATGAACATTTAAATAACTTCTCTGCAAGACAAACAGGAAAGAAGATGGACAGGCAAACGCACGGACAACCTGAAAACAAAAAACGTTAATAAAACGTAATAATAAGCTTCTCCTCCATTTTGTATGACCAAACAGCCCCGCCCACTTGCTTTCTATTGGCTCAAAAGAATACGATCCAAGAATTCACAGTCACCTACCAGAAACAAATTTGTACCTTTAATGTCTCATGCCCTTTCCCTTTCAGTGAATTGGATTTTTTTTTTTAGATTGTTGCTAAAAACAAGCTATTTTCAGATGTCTCCCACATTGCCATAGCAAAGAGTCAAAAATCGCCAATGCTACAGTTAAACCGTAAATGTTGGTACCTCTTGAGGTTGATATTGAGTTGCTGTTTAGTAAAAAATGTAACTATTTTCCTTCATTTTTTTCTGAGTCTCTTGGAATCCCTATCAAGAGCAAATTATTCTTCGTATATATTACCTGCAAGACGGCCATTATTTACACAGACAATTTATCCCATTGCAAACCGAAATTTGCACTCGTTATTTGCGATCTTGTTAAATTGATAAATGCCAATAAGTGAAGAAGAGAATTTTTTTTTTTTTAATATCTTGCCTAATAAAGCTCCAGTAGTTTGTCTGTTCCAGTTGGACCCAGCACTGAGTTCTAGATCTGCATCCACATCCTGAGATCTGGGGCAGAATTCAAGGAGAAGAGGGCGCGCTTAGCCTTCAGGCCATTTCAGATTAAGATGTTCAGGAAATGTAATTATTAACATCTTCCTCCCTCCATCTGCTATGGTGTGGCTGTCATTTGCTTAATTAGAAGGGTTCTTCAGGGAATTCACAGCTTGTGTAAAAGGTAGCAGAACAGAACACATGGGCAGGCGGGGAAATTAGGGCGGAAAAGATGTTCCTAATATAGTGGCCGGTGAGTGTATATAAGTGTGTGTGTGTCTGAGTCTACTATATTAAACTACATGTAAAGCATCTCATCTCGTCTCTCTTCACTACCCTTCATTTTGGCTCAATGTGTTAATAAAGCAGTAATAACTATGTAATAAATGTGTTGTAAATGTGTAATAGACATGTAATAAATTTATACAGGACATCAGATCATTTAAGGCATCTAGTCTGGAAAAAAAAACCTTCAAAAGCTGGGGGAAGTTCTTTCTTTCTTACGTTCTTTCTTATTCATTCTTTTTCACTTATGTCTCTCTTTCATTCATTCTTTCTTTCTTGCTTTCTTTCCACTTCCTTCCTTTCTTTCTCTGTCACTGCTTTTCTTCTCTCATTTTTTGTTTACTTTCTTTCTTTCGTTCTTTCTTTCTTTCCTTCCTTCATTTTTCTTTCTTTTGTGCTTTCATTCTCTGTCACTTACCTTTCTTTCTTTCAATTTTGTTCTATCTGTTCTGTTTCTTTCTTTCTTTCTTTCTCAGAGAAAGAAGAGTTTATTGGTGAAATATGATGATGTATTTATTCTCAGCAGCATCACACGATTTATAAATAACATCGGAGTGAACCAGCTGTAGGGTGTTTTTTTGTGTGTCAGCTGATTATTTTGCTTTAGAGCAGATGATGAAATGTTTGGAAATGACTTGTGGTGCGCAGAGTGATTCAGCGGTCAGATCGCAGTTCCCCACAACACGGAGCGATCCACTTCCTGTAACAGGAAATGATTACGTTTGAGAAATTCATCTTGGTGGAAATGTTTAAAGTCCACGGCCCTCAAAACATCGCCACTGTTACCTGGAAGCTATGTGAAGAACAACAGAGAGGAAAATGGAGGGAGGGAATTTTGTTCTATCCATTCGGTTTCTTTCTTTCATTCCTTTTCCCATTTTCATTCTGTATCTTCTTTCTTCCTTCCTTTCCTTATTTCTTTCTCATTGTCTCTTCTTTCTTTTTCCACTGTCACCTACAAGAAGATGGGTTCCCTTCTTTCTTTCTTTCTTTCTCATTCTGTATCTTCTTTCCTTCCTTCTTTCTTTCATTCCCACTTTCTCTTTCTTTCTTTCAATTTTGTTCTATCCATTGTGTTTCTTTCTTTCATTCCTTTTCCCATTTTCATTCAGTATCTTCTTTCTTCCTTCCTTTCCTTAATTCTTTCTTTCTCGTTTTCTTTTCTATATGTATCTGGTGCCACCAAGAAGAGGATGGGTTCCCTTCTTTATTTATTCTTTCTTCTTTAGGTTTCTTCCTCGTGTCATCTCAGGGAGTTTTTGCTCTGCCCTGGCACATCTGGATTGCTCATTAGGGATTGAACTCTACATCTGGATTTTCTCTCTCTGTAATTTATACACACAAAACCGAAGTGAACTGATTCGATGTTTTGTACTCATAGCCCTTTTTTTTTTTTTTTTTTTTATTATATTATTATTGTTTTAACACTCTTCTCTTCTTCTCTTTCTGTAATTAAAACCCTGACACTTGTCCATGTTTTAACCCTTTCCCCTGTTGGCCTCGGCAGTTTCACTTCTGACACACTGCAATTTCCACGTTAAGTCTCCGTAATCCTCCTGTCACTGCACTTCTCCTCAACCTGAAAAGCCGGAGTGTAATTTAGCCGAGATGGAAGCACTCGACTCTTCTCTCTCTGCATTTCTCTGTTCAATATTCACACAGTGGACAGACAATGTGAGTAATGAGACGGAACAAAGGATCGGTATGACGGTGAGAGAGGGCGATAATCACTGTGGTGGGCTAATAATGCTGTCTCGTTAGCCTTCTGTGTCCTCTGATAGAAGAAGAGAGGGCAGGCTGGGCACTAGCATTAACACAATTACTGCTATTTATCAGAAATCAGTACTTTGTTACTGCTTTAGACTTTATTTAAACTAAAAATGTTCTGAATTGTTGCAACAATTCATCATTTTGTGCTAAGTATAGAATAGAGCACAGCACAGAGTCTTGCAGTAAATATATTTGGAGTCTTGAGTTGCTGTTTTCCAGAAATGCTACTGGAGGACGATTATATTGCGCGTGATACACGATCTCTGCAAGACGATTTATGTCATATTTAATTCTACGCATACTAAAACTTTCTACACCTCATTTTAACACGACCTGACTGTTTTGACCTTTATTATTAGCGCTTATACCACTTGTAATCTTTCTAGATGCAGGAATCCCACCCCCCTCCCCCTTCCTTTAAAACAAATCCAGTCCAAAGAGGGCTTAAGAAGGCATTGTATACCTTCCAAGGTACCAAAACACCAAGAAAACACTACCCTGATGGTTGGCTCTATGTTTTCCGACTGATCCACCATTGCTCGTTTGAATTTTCAGCCCCACCTTCATTTCTGTACATTTCCCTTCTCTTATTTCCCTGAATTCTCACATATGGGCTCAATGTAAAGCATTGTCATGGCATTCATGTGTGTTCATCTCCTAACTGTGGTACTTCCGATGGCAGCATGTGAAGAAGTCAGATAAAATGCTTCATTGAGGGAATGAGCAATTAAATTACCAGCTGGTTCGCAGTGTAGAGACACTATATACTATGTGCTTATACAGCATGTGGTTGTGGAGGAAATGTGGAGGGACAGCCTCATCCGTCTCCACTGTTATTCACGACGTAAAAAAGTAACCTATAACCTAGTAAAAAGCTCTGACACTGGAGACTCCTTATAAATGCAAAATAAACATCATTTTTTGCCGACCAATCAGTATCAAGACATCAACGCTTCTGTGGTGTAATTCATTTTAAACATGTGCTTGTGTTATTTACTTCATACGGGCTGGAATTTCGGCCACGTGCCAGGATTTCATGGAGATTAGCTTGCGGATGCTCATATTGTTGATCTTTTCCGGTGTGAAATACGGATGAAATTATAACACAGGGTAGCCCGGGGTGTCTGTGTTGATACTCAGAATGCGTTTCGTCACATCAGCAGAGAGAAAAGAGCAGCTGGAATGTCACAATAATTAACTGCGGGGAATGTGGTATAAACACACGGAATGTTCTGGCACCAGATGGTTCTGGGTAATCGCAGTGACAACGCAGTTCCAATGAGTGGTAACACTCTTAAAAAGGAATGAGGAAGGAATTAGTGTCATTTGGGGTTTATTGGTTTTTGAAATGGTTCGTTTATTTTTTAGTAAAATAAATCACTTTTTTCCCCATTATTAAACACTTTATACAGTGCGTTGCCAGTTTATCTTGATCCACTTCTGATCTCACTGAGTTTCAGATTCCCCTTTTACAACTCCATGATTCATATTTTAGACTGCTGAAATCGACTATTGTAATTCGCTCTGGATAAGGGTGTCTGCCAAATGCCATAAATGTAAATGTAAATGCATACTTCTTTAAAGCGTTTCATTTGCCACCATTCAGAATTGCCGCTGGAGTTAAAGTGAAGGCTTTCTACCAGTTTAATTCAATGCCATTGTGATTTATACCATTTGGGATATCACAGACTTCTATAAAGGTGCTGTAGCACTGAGCAATATGTGAACATTTCCTCACTAATGCCAACACATTAATAACACAAAATAAAAGAAACAAAGCAATAAAGACTGGTTTCAGTTTACTGCGCTGGGTTTTTCATCTGGATCATAACATTTGCTGTGTTATAGAGGTCAGGAACGAATATTATTTCCAATATAAGAGAGATTTTTTTTATATTAACGTGGTAAATCACTGCTGTAAATATTGTATTGTTCAGCTTGAAAGGAGTTTTAGTCTGAGATTCATCACAAGGGAGTGAATAAAGTAAGACTTGGCTCTTTATGTTGCCTCACTGAGTGATTAGCGTAAAATTCCTTAATAAAAACGCTGTCATTGTCCAAAAGGTCAACAGAACATTACTCAAGACCGAAGCACTAACGACTTTGAGCACAAGCGGAGCGAAAGGTTTTTGGTATTCACATAAAAAAAAAAAAAAATGCATTCATGCTGTATGTGTTGTTTTGTAACGCTCAAGACTCCATTCGCAGGAGGTTTATTAGGAACACAAAGGAAGGTCTATACTCGAAGATTCACAGTCAATAAACAGGCCAGGGGCAAACACAAAGACCAGAGTGTTTCAAGAGTCAAAGGACAGATCCAAAACTAGTCAGTAGACGTGAAGAAGTCAAGTGTTTATATGAGTTGCCAGGGAAGAAAGCAAGGGTCATGCACGAAAAGCAAATAGCAATGGCTCAGGATTTAGAAGAATTGGCAAGACTTCGCATTGTGTCAATGGGTACATGTGCTTTATTTAGTCCTTGACCCAGAGGCCACTGTACATCAGGACTAACCAAAAAAAGTTGTGTAAGCAGGACATTTTAACTTCCATGAAGGTGCAAGCAAACAATCAGACATCATTACAAAGAAAGATCATGTTCAATTGCAGTGTTCATTCCTTCATCCTTAGTAGCTGCCTGGTTGGGTTTACACGATTTAAATTACTGGCTTGTTTATTATTATTTATTTTGGGAAATACAAGTAGAACCAACTAAATTCGTAGGCAGGTAGAAACAAAGCTAACAGCTGTGTGAGAAGGATTAAAGGAAACAATCCCACACTCTTTTCTAATTTACTACCGGAGAGATGTAGCTGAGGTTGAGGAACTGTCCAAGCTAGAATCCATGAATAAAGATATTGTTATGAATTCCCAACCATACTTAACAACTTGCAGCAGATATTGTGGGTTGAAAGCCATAGCTCCATTGCATCGTTGATTGTTTTCATATAACAGCACACCCACATTGTGTCCTATACCTCACTAGTTTCCCAAACATTTTAGCAGGATTACTTCATCCTTCCCAGTAAAGGCTCTCACAGCACAAATCCACAAATAATGAACTGTGTGAAAAACGCCCAAGGCAAATCCCAGACACTCGGAACACTCCTATCTTCTCCAGCTAAGATGGACAACCATGAAAAAAAAAAAAAAACACAACTTCATCTGCAACCACATGCTTCATACACTAAGATTAAACAGACACACTACCATACACACTGGCTATGCTGCTATAATCACTTGTACAGCTGTTTAGAGGTTTGACGACACACACTTTTCTCTCTGCCTGAGGCTGGAATATCAGATAAAGAAGCTCCTGGTGGACTGCAACAGCAAACAGCATATTACAGCATCCATCCTGTGTTCTGTTCTGTGGATCAGCTGAATCTATTCCTCACACCGTATATACACGATAAGCAAACAAAAATGGCTCATATGTATGTGTATATGTGTGTGTGTGTGTGTGTGTGTGCGCGTGTGTGAGTTTGTGTGTTTGTAAATTGTAATTGTAAATCGACCTTGGGTTTGAGAAAGGCGCATAATATAATTTTTGATTATTATTATTTTTTTTTCATGTATTATTATTTATTCATGCATTTTTTAAATAATTGGTTTAGGTTATTACTTGTTTCTTTTTTTTTTTTTTTTTTATTTAAAGTTGCCATGGGTTGTTTATTATTATTATTATTATTATTATTATTATTGTTGTTACTGCTATTATTATAAGGTTAGTTAATCATTATTTTCTGTCATTATTTGTAAAAACAACAACAACAACAATAATAATAATAATAATAATAATAATACATTTTAAAATATTAATTTAATTATTTCTTACTTTGTTTTGCATATAAAGTGGAATGTACTTATACACGAGTTGCATATTACAGTTTTTTTTTTTTTTTTGAGAGAGAGAGAGAGAGAGAGAGAGAGCAATAGTCAATATTTTTACTGTCACATTTTGGAAAAGAAGAAGAAGTCATACTCTTTTTGGACTAGATTCAGCAGTCAGCTTAATCAGCTATGATTTCGGATTTCTTGATTTTTGATTCAAATTATTTCCCGATTCTTTATAAAACACTGGTGCTAATGCAATGCCTTTCATTCTTCTGTTGGTTGGTAACTCGATCATTCCCCCCTGAGGACTCGTTCTAATTAAGTAAATAAGAGAGGAACAGCAGCAGATGGCTGGAGAAAAAAAAAGTTAATAATCAAGTTATCAGATGATGTCTGAGGACAGAAACTGAGAGACTCGCCGAACTCTCCACGGGAACATCAGGAACAGGAAGCAGGTGCACTTTGAAGCATTGTTTTCCCTGAAAATGGGGTTAACTGGAAGTTTTGCGACATGCTGCTTTGGGTAACGTCATCTTTTAAATGTGCTTTGTGAATAATCAGAATTTTAGCCATGATAGATTTCTGTTAGCGACACTACTTAAGCTTTCCATTCAGAGGGTAAATACCAACAGCAAGTCTCTAAACAGACTTCGACGGCTTCCTTATTTAAAAAACCAACAGCGCAATTTAATTGCTTGGGGGCTGAACCTCTCACAGCAGGCTTCCTTATCGCTCCGGAGTCACTGGTCCAGACCGTAACACCTGAATCCGAACCTGTGGAGAGAAAACTGAGAAAGAGATGAGTGGAAATTTGAAGGAGGAAGAGAAAGAGAGTTTTTCTCCCCTCCTCAGAAAGACTCTTTCTTATGAAAATGTAGACGCACTCTGTCACCTGCATGGAAGGGAATGCAAATGAATCAGGGGTTAATTAGAAAAGAGGCTTCATTTCCTCAGAATTCTCAGTCATGAAATTCCACAGGGAGTCAGCAAGCCTGCTGCAGACCTTTTCCAAAATCTGAAAGTAAACATGAGATGATATTTAAACTCCATGAAAATAGCAAAAGCTCATATTAATCTATTCATTCTATTCACTGCAGACTCATGTCCGAACTCTATTAATAAACTCACAGGCAGCCAGGTTGACTTGGATAGCTTGAGTTACAAATCGGACCTCACCCTCGCTGGGATTTAAATCTTTTAAAGCAGTGATGGAAGCAGACACTGGTTATTTCTCATCTCGCCATGGCAGTTTCATGTGTCACAAGCACTCAGTGAAGCTTTAAAAGAAGAAGCATAGAGGGCTGTTATGAATGCTAGCATGCTGTGAAAGCTAAGCGCTACCACTGCTATCTATCTTGGGACCTGCTGATTCTGCCATGATTTATACTCTTCCTGTGAAGAGAGTCAAGAGTCAAAGAAAAGGAGTGAACTGAAAAAAAGGATTCTTCAATATGTCACTTACAGCTGCTAGCAGGGCTACGTAGAGAACAGTAGCATGATAACTAAGCTGTCACCATTATTAGCAATGCAAAAGACAACTTTCGTGTCATGGTAGAACCCTAAAAACATCTTTTTCGGCTCATCGTGTCAGAGGGAAGGAGGTTCGTAACATAATTCAAAAAGACCAGACAGCAGAATTGTCATTGTGATGCAAAAAAATACAGAAAAAGAAGCTGGAGGACAGTTAGCGATAGGGTAAATGAATAGCATAAAAGCTAGCATTAAGCTGCAGCATGCAAAGAATCGACAGAGTACAAAGCTAGCATAACACTGTATTATACAAAGTAGAAAAGCTAGCACAGCACTAAGAATTGACAGAGAAAAAACAAGCTAGTAGAATGCTGCATTATACAAAGTACAAGACTAGCATGGAGCTAAGAATCCATGGAGTACAATGCTAGCATAATATTATTACGTAACATACAAAAACCAACTTAGAGCTAAGAACTGACTGAGGAAAACAAGCTAACATAACACTGTATTATAGAAAAGAGAAGCTAGCATGGAGCTAAGAACTGAGAAAAAAGCTAGCATAACACTGTTTTATATAAAGTAGAGAGGCTAGCATAGAGCTAAGAAATGACAGAGAAAAAAGCTAGCATAACACTGTATAATAGAAAAGAGAGGCTAGCATGGGGCTAAGAACTGACAGAGAAAAAAGCTAGCATAACATTACTATATAAAGTAGAGAGGCTAGCATAGAGCTAAGAAATGACAGAGAAAAAAAAAGCTAGCATAACACTATAAGAGAAAAGAGAAGCTAGCATAGAGCTAAGAACTGACACAAAGGTTAGCATAATGCTGTATTATACAATGTAGAAAGGCTAGCGTAAGAATTGACAGAGAAAACAAGCTAGCATAACACTGTATTATATAGTGAGACTAGCAGAGAACTAAGAAATGACAGAAAAAACTAGCATAACACTGTATTATAGAAAAGCTAGCATAGAGCTAAGAACTGACAGAGAAAAAACTAGCATAACACTGTATTATATAAATTAGAGAGACTAGCCTTGAGCTAAGAATTGACAGAGTACAAATGTTAGTATAATGCTGTATTATACAAAGTAGAAAGGCTAGCAAAGATGTATGAATCAACAGAAAGCAAAGATTAGCATAACACTGTATTACATTAAGTAGAGAGGCTAGCATAGAGCTAAGAATTGATAGGTACAAATAATCATAATCAAATGTATAATGGAAAGTACAGTAAATATTGCAATTTTTACATTTACATTATTTCCCTTTATGATTTTCTGCTGTATTAGGTTTGCCCTCATGTCCTTGACAACAACAACAACAAAAATAAATAAATAAACCCCTTTCTTTTACTGCTATCAGGTCTCTCCATATCTCTGGTTCATTTAGCATGAATCCGAGCAGCGTGCATTATGCGCGACTAACGACCCCAGATCTCTGCTGTAACAGTTTACGAGGCGGATCGGGTCTAAGCAGCGGCAGATTAAATAGAATCTCGCACTTCGCTTAGAGTTTAGTATTGATCTGTGGGACACACTGTGAATCACAAGCTGCCCGGTACACTCGTCACGTTCGCCTAGGATGATTTGCCTCGTCAAATGGATTGAATGTCGTGCTGTTAGGACGCGTGTGGTTTGTAACATCGAGTAGAGAATGCCTTGATGTCTTGCGTTGAGTAATTTGTTCAGCAACGGTAACAAATATTTAGTCAAATTGTATTAAAGCCAGCAGCCAAAACTTTGAGGAAAAAAAAGAATTTGAATAATTCCAGCTGTACAGCTACACACACACACACACACACACACACACACAAATACACACAGCGACGCAGGTGTCTGTGTGTATTCCCATTCAATACAAACATAGCCTGCAGTCTGCTGTGGCCAGCTTTTCTTTCTAGTTAAAGGTCAGGAAGTATTGTTTGGATGCGACACACACATTCTGTAACCTCTCACATGTGCTCGTTGAACATAAAGGTCACTCACTCTACGCTGTGCTACAGATTTTGTTCCTCATACACTCTTACGGTTCCCACTCTTGAGGTCACGAGCCCACATGGAGCTCCCTGAGACGCAGATGTAACGCGACATAGGAAATAAGTAAGGAACAAAAAAACAATTGAGGGGAAGGGGGGGTTGGTTGCTGTTACAGGAAAATTATTAAAGATGGGGCGGTGTGATGAAGCGGGGGTTACTAAAATGAACGAATGCTCTACACCATGTAACCGAGATTACACCAACAAATCCAGCTGTTTGTACCATGGGCTAGCACGTGTTTATGGGAAGCACCTGACTTCAACAAGCTGTAGTGAGACGCACAATCCCAGTCCTCTCATCAGTGCAATGAATGCTTCAATTAATATATATTTTGTTAATGTGTACCAAAAAGGATCCATGTACAATTTATTTATTTATATATTATAATTAAATGCGACTCATTGCTCTGTATGTAGGAAACTGTACATTATGTGTGAAGGAGAGTTTGTTACAAGTGTGAGGAAATGTGCATCAATCTTAATCTTAGAAGCTACCTAACCTAGACATATTCATAACTACACAGGCACAGGGCTAAACCCAGAAGTAAAAACGGAAACATAGAACACACAACGTGGGAAAGTAAGTCTTAGAAACCAGCACTACAAATGAACAAGATTTCGCAGTGAGATGAAGGAACATGAGGGTATATAAAGACAAACTAATCAAAGGATGAACTCAGAACAGGTGCACACATTAAGTAACAGACCAATGTTGAGACAGTGAATTGGTTCCATTTTAAACACCAAAATTGCACAAATTTACTTAAAATAATGAATATTTCTCTATTTTATAGATATATTAGAGATGATAACAGCCCCAAATTTGTCCATCACACATATGAGCATTCCATAGGTTCCTTCTGAGAGTTTTTTTTTTTTTTTTTTTTTTTACAGTTAAATGCTTCCTAAATGTAACACATGTATAAGCGTGTTAAATAATAATAATAATGTATTACAGTACATAGTATTTTAACACAGCTATAATTTCGCAAATGGTGAAGGTTATCCAATTATACTCTGGGTCTCCTGTGAGCAGTCAACAGTGTTACACCACAAGGATTCAATAAAGAAAAGCCGCTCTTTCACAAGTCTGCGATGACAGAATCAATAAGAACCATATATGAGGCCATTCATTACGGTTGCTGCTGTAGCGGTGTGTGTGTGTGTGTGTGTGTGTGTGTGAGTGCAGGCGAAGTGTTTAGAACTTTTATTTGTCAGCACATTTCTCCATGAGGTTTGCTGAGTCGCAAAATGGCACCCTTTCACTTTTTTTTGACAAGGCCAGGTTGTTTCAGTTGATAAACCGATTATTCATTCATATAAAACAATCTATCATTTACATACTATAGCTTTTACATTATTTACATAAGGAGACATTTCTCCTTATGTAAGGAGGTGTGGCCTCTGTACTCCTTACAGGAAATGTGGTTGTTGTAAATTTACATGTACATCATAATTAGTATTATGCTTACAGTTGAGGTTTTTTTTCAGCGACTCAAGTCATTTAGGTTTGTTCAGTTAAATGATTCGTTCAGATTTTTCAGCTTGAGCAATTAAAAAAAGAAGCAAAACAATACTAATAACCATATTAACAAGAGAGGAGTGAATCTCCATCATAACTGAAAGATTCACTGAGTCATTACCAAAAGATTCACAGATTCAGATACTGACCCAGCTAAATGACAGAGGAGTGAATCTCCATCATAACCGAAAAAAATGAGAGGGGTGAATCTTAGATACTGTATGACCAGAAGATTTGCTGATTCAAACACTGACCAAACAAAAGAGGAGCGAATCACGGTCATGTCTGAAAGATTCACAGATACAAACATTGACCCAGTGAAAAACAAAGAAGTGAATCATTGACAGAAGAGCGAATTGTAGGACCAAAAGATTCAAAAATTCAAACACTGACCCACTGAATATGAGAGAAATGATTCTGTGTCATGACTAAAAGATTCAAGGATTCAAGAAATGACCCACTGAATGAGAGACAAGTGAAAATGTGTCATGACCAAAAGATTCATGGATTCAAACCCTGACCCACTGAATATGAGAAGAGTGAATCACTGACATGACCAAAAGATTCACAGATTCAAACCCTGACCCACTGAATATGAGAGAAGCGAATCTGTCATGACCAAAAGATGGATGGATTCAAACAGTGACACACTGAACACGAAAGAAGCAAATCTGTGTCATGACCGAAAGATTCATGGATTCAAACACTGACCCACTGAATATGAAAAGAGTAAATCATTGTCATGACCAAAAGATTCACTCATTCAAACACTGATCCCATGAACGACAGAGAAAGTTTTGCAGATTCAAGCACTGATCTACTGCATGACAGAAGAGCCAGTCTTGGTCATGACTGAAAGATTCGCAGATTCAAATTCTGAGCCACTTAATGCCAGAGGAGTCAATCTCGGCCATGAGTGAAAGGATTCAATAACTCAACAGATAAATAAATAATGTAAAAATCAATAAACTCTATGTTGGATAATCATGTATAAAGTCATCATGAATAAAGTCTATATGCTAATGCTAGTTTCAATCAGTGTTGGGTCTAATGGGTGTAATTGCAAAACCCATGAAAGGAAACATCAGTGCATGGCAGTGACTGATACCAACTTTTTCACCTCATTGACTCGTTCAAAGAGGCCAAATCGTATGTGAATGTATCATATAGCCTCAGAATGACAGAGCTACACTTGTAGTCTTGTAACTAAAAGAGAGTATGAGCTAGTGTTCTAAATATTCATTTGATATTCACCTTCTTCACATTCCTCTCTGATGCTCCAAGCATTAAGCCAGAAAATATCATTAAGGGGCATGAACACTGGGGGTGTGAAGTGTGATCTGTTCTAAAATTTGTCTCGAAATAGATCAGCTCTGTGGCACTGCAATTGAGGGAAGAGGATCTCTGTATAACTCCTGCTGTGAATTCAGCAGAAAATGTGTCTGGCCGAGGCTTCGGGATTCTCAAATTATGTTGCCCGCATTTCTAATTAGTTAGCTTGTTTATCAGTTTGTTGTCTCTTCTCAGCATGACAACTTTGAATGGTTTGTACTCATAATCCTCCCGTATTTCCTCTACTTTTAATGGATTAAAATAACCCAATGAGTTTCCGAATAGCTTGACTAATGCAATTATTAAACAAGCTAAAACACTATATAATCATACAGTCAGTTACTGAACAACATACACACATAGTGCTTTTTTTTTTTTTTTTTTCTGCCATCTGCTGTTTTAGGTGATTACCTTAATTGCAACTTTAATCAATTTGACAAGCAGCCTGGAAGCTAACCTTATCTCTGTGCTCTGTTACACCGCATACACACTCCAGGAAACACAGATACACCTCAAAACATTAGCATTGATTTTGCCTCATCTCTCCCATATGGCTCAATTAGGGAAGGTTTCAGGGTTTTACACAAACCTGCACAATGTGCTTCAGTTTCAGCATGCCCGAATTATTTATCAAACCTAAATTCCTTGTGAAGAATAAAGTGCATTTATATTTGGGGATGAGAAACAAGGTAAAACATATCAAACAGGAAAGTGAGGACCCATGTTCTGAGGAGTTTTTTCTTCTTCTTCTCTTAAATCTGAAAATAGTCTTTTAGTTGATGTTATTTAACTAGTTAGAGTGATATAGTTGGCATGACCATTAGGTGAAAGTTTGTTAGAGAAATAAAAATGACAAACCCTGTGCTTCAGAGGCGGCATGCACTGGACGGAGCTTGTTATAGATTTTCTTAAGGATAAATGGATAAATAATTATTTAAAAAATGTCTTGTTGAAAAATGGCTGTGGTGTAACAGGAATAAAATACTATGAAATGTGGTATTGTAAGTATTTTATTACTTCCATAAGCATGTGGGATGCAGCAAAGAGTCCTTAATAAATTTCACTGTGTCATAAATACAGTTCCACCACAATTTAAAGACGTCCACTGCTCTTGTCTGAATGTACTAAGGCTTTATAAACCTGCTGTAGAAAATGCAGACGGTAATTGCTTGACAACGTCTGTCAGCTTGCCATGACACCAAACATACATATAATGAAATTACTCCCCAGAGGCTTATCAGACGTACGTACTTGAAAATGCTGTCAGATCACTCAACTAAACTTGTCTTTTCAATGGTTGAATGTATCAAAATCGAGAGCAGAAAGCAGGAAATGCCTTCATGTGATGGGTGATCTGAGTGTCCCAGATTGGCTAAGCTATGGAAACCTCTTACGTAAGGATAAAAGCACATCAGATCATGCAGAGATGCCTTCAAAGTCAACTGTACCAACTACTGAATGTTGGTCCCATAATGCTCATGTTAGCTTCCTATAGTAATGTGGTTCAGGAATGATGAGTCAGTGTTGTGAGATTGGAAAGGTTACAGTAAAGGTCATCCTGAGCATCTGCTTTGATAAATTAAAGGAAGTGATCAGGTTTTGATGAAAATTTCTCATAGCCATTTCCTGTCAAGTCTTGAGAGCGAGGTAAAGAGAGAAAGGGTTGATCTAGCGTGTTTGATATTCCAATTTTCCATCTGACAGGGTGGACGACCGTCTTGTATAATGAATGGAGACATTTCAATTAGTCTGTCAAGATGAACAGTCTTCGATAGGCTTTGCTGGTCCAGAGCAACAGCGAGAAACATTTGTTGTTGACAATAGAGTGTGAATTACTCTGCAATTTTTAAAGACAAATTATTTGCATGAATTTTATGATCCATACCAATCTACTAAAAACTCCAGCTATTTCGTTTAGCCCTCTCACAAATTGGCATTGGATTGATTAACACTGTTGATTTTTATTAAGACATTTGTCCACTTCCTTTTCATTTTTTGAAATGAAGATGTACGACACTACTGCATGTTTGACGTGTGCCTTTTTTTAGTTAATAAAAAACATGCCCACAAAAATATACAAACAATACTGACTTCTTAAAGTTAGTTATTCAACCCTGGTTATTATTAATTAAACATTTAGCCAGCAACCTAGTGTATATATTATAATAGTCTCAGAAGACTTTACTGTACTGAGATGCTTTTCTGCTCACCACAGATGTAAAGAGTGGTTATTTCATGTACAGTTCCTGTCGGCTTGAACCTTTCTAGCCATTCTCCTCTGACCTCTCTGATCGGGAAGATGTTTCCACCCGCAGAACTCCCTCTCGCTGGATGTTTTTTGTTTTCCGCACCACTCTGTGTAAGAATGTTGATGATACTGTTGTGTTTTAAATCCCTGGAGATTAGCGGTTTCTGAAATACTCAAACCAGTACTCAAACATTTGGCAAAAATAACCATGAAATGGTCAAAGTGACCAAGATGACACTTTGCCTTATTCTGATGTTTGATGTGAATATTGACTGAAGCATTGCGTTTGTTAAAAATCACAAAAAATGGAGAAATCGGAAAAAGGCTCAAACCTGGACACTAATAAGAGAATAACACTCAGAACTGAAAACTAGCAAGACAGGAAAACATGGAGATGTACAAGAACGAATGAGCTGTTTATATAGACAGCTGTTTATATATAGAGATCCCTGGAAACAGGAAACTAGTGTTCAGGTGAATGTAGTTGGCTCTATTTACCCATACAATGCATGGCATCTTGGGATTATTACAGATCAAAAGATAAAAACTAGACCTCATGCTAAAACTTTATTATATTATATAATGTGTATGTAAATAATAAATGATTTCTAATCGGTTGTATTGAAGCTTTCAAGCTGAAGTTGTACGTTGTAGCTTTAAGAAACCCGAAGCCTGTTCGTGCGCCTGTTTTATGGATGAGATGATGCAAGAATGAGGCTGGTGTTTAGATGTGTAAGGTTCCCTCCGTCCCTGCACTCCTTCACCTCCTCACTATTATCCATGACAGCCCTGAGAGCCCAGAAACCAGAGGCCATTCATTAGTATAGACCCCGTTTGAATTTTAAGTGGTCGGTGATACCACAACAGCATACACAGTGCATTATAACAGATAGAGCCTTGATTCCTAAACACACAAACAGACTTCCACAAACACACACAGCTTCATCAGCTAATCTCTCGAAGTGAATCTTACCAGGACTGTCAGAGAAGGCTGGAGGGCAGGATGTGATGAGATGTTGCCAGGGAGGGAGAGAGAGAGAGAGAGAGAGAGAGAGAGAGAACAGGTAAACATGAGAGAGGACGGCTTGTTATGGTGTCTCTCAGGGACATGGAGGGACGAGGTGTGAGGTTGTGTGTGTGTGCCTGTGTGTGTGTGAGTGTGTGGGCTCACACAGAGACACTGAAGGAGTAGGTTACTTTTCAACTGCCAGTATCACAAATTCAGTGTCTCCAGCATTGGATTGGAAAGGACAAGGGACTACATTTAATATTTATTAATACCTTTAGCTATTTATTAATATATTTATGTGGTGAGGTGGAAAAACTGACATATAAAAAGGAATAAAACACTGTTATAGGAAAATAATCAAAGGTAGGGTAGTGTGGGCTACTGTTACCACCGTAAAGTTGATTATTTTCCTATAACAGCATGTTTCGTAGTGGCTTATTTGTCTTATTCCACACCAATTTGCCAATGATTATAATTTTTTATTTAATAAACATTGTACAGAGGCGATGCCTTCTTTACAGGGACTGACAGAAAGACAGGCCACGCCTCCTTCACTGGGACTGACAAACCTACATTCCACATCTTGGGAGCTGACACTTATGTTTGTACATTATCATTTCATCCCTTCTGTGAGTTGTCAGACCACCTTAAACCCCACCTTACACTTTCTTTCATTTTTAGCCACATTACCATTGTTGTCACAACAATACAAAAGATGTGATTGATGAGTAGAGCGCTCTGCTGTAGTTACCTATAATTAAGACATGTCCAGGTGTAATGCACGAAGCGCCTCCGATTCTTTCAGCTGCATTTTAAAAAGACAAGCGCAGCATTCAAAGCAGCGACAACTCCACAACCGCTGGTGTTCCACAATGCTGTCGTGGTAAAGCGTACACGAAATGATGTGTTGTGTAATTGCAGCTCTGATCTGGGAAAGACGAGAACCTGACAAAGGATGCCATCCATCCATCTTCTCCTGCACTCACTAACCGAGTCCTCCATTATCAGACATTTGGAGCTTAAAACTCAAAAGATAAAAAAAAAAAATTTTAAGTAAACAAACGGATCTCTGCATAAACAACGTGAGAAACGCACAGCGAGCAGTTGGCTGATTAGTATTAATAGCAGTAACTTCACAGAGATTGCATTCAACATTCATCGAACACTTTTGTAATATTTATGACTGAAGTGAAAGTCTAAGAGTGTGGAGAAATGCATTCAAGGGAATTGCAAATGATTTAGTTCGAGTTAATCAGGACAGCCTGTGAGCTGGAGTGAAAATATATCGAAACATCAGCAACATTTTTTTCCACACAGTTTTCTCCCTAATTGCTCGTAGTCGATTTACATTGCAAACGGTAGTTGAGTTTTCTCTAACGCTAGTGAGATTGCATTCTCTACGGCTGTCAGTCTGAGCTAACATGCTTTTTTCTGACCACTGCTGCTCACATCATGCAGTGTTCACACTGGAACCGTGATTTCACTGACAGCGGCAGGTGACAAAGCAATAGCGTGACGTTTGATTCGAGATCCTCTCAATTCTGTGCAAATTAGTTATGATGCTGTAAAGCGACAAATCCAAATGAATGGATGGCTCAGATGATTCCTCAGACCAATCCTATGGTGTGTGTGTGGTCTTACTTTTCTTCAACTTTAGTTCAAATTTCCTTTTTAGGGCATGAAAAAATTAAATTAAAAAAAAAAAAAAAACAACTTACAACCACTGTTTCATGTTATCCTGTCACACAGTATACGACCTCGCATTAAATAGAGTCATTACGAAGTAAAAACAAAGCTTGGAAGTAGCAGAGATAGTTGATGCATCTGGTGAATGTATGTAAATTGCAAGAAACAAACAACTTTCACACTGATTATTGTGTTATTTATTTTAACTAGTTAGCTTTAGAATCCACATACTGTATACAGTAGCTACTACCATTTCTCATCAGAACATGAAGAAAAATGTTGGACAGGCCACGCCCACAAGAGACAAAGTAGTCTCTCTACTAGTGTGAATGTAGGGTCAATGTGGCAGCTGAATGCGCTTGCAGGAGAGCACTAACTGCCCTACCCTGTATATACAAGCTAACAGAAGTTAATTGCAACATGCTACATTCTACATTTTTATTCAGAGTATTTATTTGGTTCACTCGACCAACCAGAGAAAGAATAAACATACTTCCGACTGTCTTTCACAAAACAACAGGACGTGGTCTTGCTGTCTGTAGGAAGTATTTTTTTATTTTTGTTTACAGATGCTAGACAATTGTTTTTCAGAATCACCTCCCCAAAATGAAGATGCTAGTTAGACTCAAGTCTTCTGGGCTCATGGCTGAAATTTTAGCTTTAATATAAAAAGAAAGAAAGACTACAGCAATGTAAATTAGCTCATCATACATTAGCTAATTCTTTTTAGCTGAGTTAACATTCTTGATATTATTTTTATATAAAGTATATTTGACACCTCATAATGTTAAATTTACCCTGTGAACTGTTCAGCTAAACAAGCATCATAACAAGCAGCAGTGCGATCAGATCCATGTGCTTTTACCTAAAAATGCACAATGTATTCTTTTTAGCCGTAATCTCTCAGTAACATTGTGTTGCTGAGGTCTTCCGTGTTGCTTTTAGCTGATTCTTGCACAAGAGTAATGAAGTGTGTTATCTCTTCCAGTTACACTACCTGGCAAAATGAATATGAGCTCAATTTTGTCTTCGGTTACTCTCAGAATATGGTAGGAGGAAGAGAAACAAGTCAACGTTACTTGTATACAATTTACAAATGTTGCTGTTCTTCTTCTTCTTCTTCTTTCGGCTGCTCCTGTTAGGGGTTGCCACAGCGGATCTTTGGTCTGCATATTTGATTTGGCACAGTTTTTACGCCGGATGCCCTTCCTGATGCAACCCTCGCCAATTGTATCCGGGCTTGGGACCGGCACTGGGAGTGCACTGTCATGTGCAACCCCAGTTGCCGGGGTTGGTTCCCTGGCCAGGAATTGATATCGATAATTATGGCCAGGGAACCCTAGTCTTCATGTAACAAATACAAGGACAAGTATTTTAGCAGTATATTTTCAAAGCCTCAGGTTTCACAAGCTGTGAATTTAGGTTAGTCAAATATGTTCAGGGCCTGGTAGAGCAGTAGCAAGTGCTACTTATAACACCATCGTTTTGGTGTGAGATGTGAGCAGGTCCAGGAGAACCAGGCTGGATTTGGTGGCAGATGTGACATATTTGTCCTGTTACTGAAGGAAAGAGATACTTACTGGGATGATCAGTACATAGATCATAACCTGAATGGAGATGGTGGCCATTTTGACTCATTGGTCCACTTTGAGGAGGCTGAACTGGCGGTTCAGTGTAAGTGTAAAATGACCACCTTTGTTGTGGTGATGAAGTCTCTCAGTTTGGGTGCTGGCTGTTTGTAGTCCACTGGAGGAAAAGAAACCCTGCTTTTCTTCAGGTCACTGTCTCCTGGATCATCATGTCTGTAGAAGTGTGTTAATGTCCTCAACCTCAGCCTTGGGTTGCTGTCCATCATGGTTGCTGTGGTAACTTGGGTTATCTGAAGCATGAATTTATGTGTGATGAAAGGATTCTCCTCAATGGGGTTGCTCTAGAGAAATTGAAGATAATAAGACGTCACAACAAACTCTACACAGTTAATTTGAAAGATTGTGAAGCATATTTGCTTCATATTTGGAGATTTGTTTGAGACACTCATTAAAAAAAGGGCCTTTTTCCCCTGTATTAAACAGCAGGAGACATTTTTGGAGGTTATCTGAGGAACTCGTCCTTCTGGCTGGCCACATGTCCATCCTCATCAGTGCATTTCCTCTGGGGTCTTTCTTTCATTCATGCAGGCAATAGGATGTGTATTGTAGCGCTGACAGATGTGCTTACAAAACTCAAAGCTGGGGCAGAGGGTTCACCAGAAGAATGGATACCTAATCATTCCATTAGAAACTTTTTTTTTTGTGTGTGTGTGTCTGTCTTCAAAATAAAATTAGGAAAGCACCCATATTCTAACTAAACATACATGCCAAATTTGTCTTTTTAATTCCCTAAATTATGCAAAAAATCCACAACAACCCCCCCTTGTCAGGATCTACTGATGCAGGAGACGTTTTGAGGAACCTCAGATCTTCGAGAGCATCCTCATCCAGAAGACAGTGGAAGAATTTAGTGTGGTTGGGACTGGGCGTCTTCGTGCACTCATTCCCTCTGAGACAAACGCATCCTAATTACTCTCTGCCAACAGAACGAGTTAAGAGGATAAAACGTATTAATTAGCATTAATCACGTTGGCATTTCTCTAGTTACCTGGATGACTAGGTATCTTTCTAAGGGTCTCTCGCCATCCTGCAGCGAGCTCTTCAAAGCCGTGTCGACTGTCTGCATCGATCATTCAACCTTGAGCCGGGGGACGAAGGATCATTAATGAGTCACAAAGTGAAACAGCTCCCTTCAGCAGCAAATGAATCAATGCATCATGAATAAATTGAAACTTCCGTCTGCGCCTTTTCCCATAATTTCCCATCTTTTTTTTTTTTTTTTTGGTGTGTTTTGCTGATCATCATAAAAATCATTCAGTTAATTCCACAGTTAATTTCCTCTAAGACTCATGCTCCAACAGTTTATCTCAATGAACACTAATTACTCAAGCAATCAAACTGCATCACTATCAAATACATTTCCATGTGGTTATTAATGGGACAGTGATTAGAATCTTAACAGCTTGTCGTATAATTATAATTAGAGTCATCTAATATTTAGCTCTTTTCGTGTTGCTAATTTAAGGCTCTTTCTTTTTTTTCCCCAAGGGAAACTTGTGACTCTATTTAACTCACATTTGACCACTACCAGGTAGGCGTCTATGGTGCTCATGGGGGTTGAGGCAGATATTCTCCTTTTTTCTGGAATATCCGAGATCCCATCATACAGGGATGAATGAGTCATTCTTTCTGTGTGAACCGTTCTGAGTGGTGAGTCAACTGAATCAAACCTCTCACTGTTCAACTCACTTACTGAGGAGTTCAAAATAATCAAATTGCTAAAGTGAGGAAAAATGATTCAGGACTGATGGAGATTAGGTAAGACATATATTTGATGTCTAATTGGTTGGAAGCTAGTGATTGATAGATGGTAGTCAGCTGATTTACCCTTGAGGTATAGAACTTGTGATAGCCAGCTACTGACTAACAGTAGGATTTCTTTTTTACTTTAAAGGAGTTTCTCTTTATTTTTGTATTTTGGATGAGAGTGAGTCATGCGGTTGTCTGCTCAGCTTCGTGCCTATATTTATTCCTCTGAGTTTTAGCTAGTTCTCGAACATGATTCAGCTTTAGTTTTGATAGACTGGGGGACAAATACAGAAATTAGATTAAAAAAAACACACTGAGAACACAGACTGAATAATAAAAATACACACACCATAAGTGACCAGAGGTGATGGTTTTGTTCCCTATGCTGTATGTTAGTTAGCTAGATGTGCTGGGGGAGATTACAGCAGAGCAACCAGGAGGTTTTCTCTTTCACCTGGTATGTGACAGTCACGCTGCTGTGCACAATGAAGTTATTTATACTGAGAAAATGGAATTATATCCTTAAATAATTGGACTACCTGCCAAACTGTATACCACTGTGCGATATAGTTTCAATATACCATTGGCCTCATTAGTATGTAATCTGGTGTAGGATTCTAAGTGAACTGGCAGCAACAAAACCACTGAAACCTGGACCAAACTTTACACAAGAACCCCACTTAGTTTGCCACAGGAATCATAAAACAATGGATCCACACTCGCAGACTCTGATTTTCAGCTATAATGTTAACAATAGGGAAAACATTAGAACATCCCTGACCGGAAGATGAACCCTCACAGCCAAGAGGAATCCTGTCAAACCTATTGATTTAGGCCATTGACCAAGACCAGATGGCTGGTCCACAGGATAAAACCTAAGGACCCTCAACCATAAATCTAATAACCTAAGGCCAAAAGGGGGGTGACTCACCCAGGGAGGCCTCAAGAAAGGGTTAACACAGGCTGAGGACTGTAATGAGACCTTTGTTCTTCTCCCTCCCCCCCAGGAACACAATTATCACTCTGTTCTCACCACCATTCTCACATTCCACAAAGAGAACAGTCTATATAGTCTACAGAGACAATGACTGTAGGACTGATACATTGGCAACTGTAATTGCCTATTTTCTTCCATGTTTCACATGTTTCCATTCTACACTTATCATGCTTATAGCCACAAGGTTGCCATTAATCATTTGATTATTTACATGCATGATTATGATTACGAATATGAATATTGTGGTTAATTATTAGCAGTGTGTTAACAACAACCAATGCACGTCTTGTTTAGTATGTGTGTGTTCGTTGAATGATTTTCTGAGAGATAAGAGTGAGGAAATTGGAGTAGAATGTTCTTAAATGTATGTATTGATAGTAGGGACTAAAGGTTTGATCCACACTCTATAAAAAAGGCATCAATTTACATGTTGACAAACACAACAAACTGAGTAAAGTTATAGGCGGAGAATGCAGTCACACCCCGCCCTAAGGTCATGCTGATTGGAGCAAACATTTTGGGGTTGGACTAGCCAGAAAGGGTTGAACAAGAAGTTCACGGCTGCTCCAAGACTCCGCATTCAGACTGGTTTCTGCAAAGCCTCCAACTCCCGCCTTTGCAACACCGAGAACCACCTTTTCACTCATCAACAGTCCTTTGCAACCTACCTACGAGACTCCGCCGGGTACACTCCTCACCCCATTCACCATCCTGATTGGTCTCCCGAGACGCCACTCAATAGCTGATCAGACCGCTGGCAAATCCACATCGCCGGGAAAGCCCTCCAGACAATGACAACAAGGGAATCTATGTCCAAAGAGACAACGTAAACACAAGTACAGTACCTCCAGATTATTGCTGAACTGGTGAACAAAGTTTAAAGCCCTTTCAAAGAAAGGAAAGAAGGTTAAATTGATAAATTGATGGTTCATTCAGGTCACAATCTGAGAAACAGCATAGAGCCCTAGAAACTAGGGATTTCATTCATTCTCTGTTCAAAACCCTTCTCTGTTTGACCTTTGTGTGTGTGCGCGTGCATGTGTTTTTCTGTTAGATTAGTCTACGTTTTAGAATATTTTAATAAAGTCTCATCTGATTTTAAAGGCAAGTGTCTTGTGTCTCTGTAGTTAGAATTTACTGCCTTAAACTGCCGATCTTGTTACTGTGCTCTTAATATAGTGTTTCACTATATTTAGGATATTATTATGCCCACGGAGGTAAGGCACAATTAATAAATGCACTAATTTCCACTTATTGCTGGAATAGTTGATCAGCTATTAAAATATTAAGTTTGCAGAATTTCACCCTCTGAGCTGATCTGCTAGTTTTCCTTACATATTTTGTGGAGATTGTGGGTAGCTCAATCTAAATAGCTAATTTCCTACATATTTTGGTGGAGATTGTGGGCAGCTTAACCTAAACAGCTAATTTCCTGTACTGGTTTGGGACACAGCCTTGAATTCTGTCTGAATGTCCACACTCACATTTGTGAGATTAGTTGAGAACTTGCGTTACGCAACGTTCTTCCACTAGTAGCTTTTGTGTCTTTACGTATAAGAAGCAAGCATCTACTATGCTGAAATACCACACAGATTGTTAACTCAGCACTGTAGGTGTTAAATCAACAAATTAAAAATGAGCATGTCTTGGTGAAATTAAGTTTGTTCGTATCCATGCGTTAAATTAACATAGTCTGCTTTGCAGCATGATTAAAAGAGAACAAGAAAGAGTCAAGTTTTTTCCTTCCCAAAGGTTTCTTATTACAGTGTGGTCTGCAATTATTTTTTAAGACAATTACACATCATGAAAATTGATGTCCTGCTAGCAGAGTAATGTTAATTATTTACATCAATGAACTAAGTCGGGAATGAAAGTCTACTGAGAATAGAGTCAGAAATATCTTATTAAAATTTGTAAAAAAAAAAAAAAAAAAAAAAAGCACAGTTTTCCTCAGGACATTATATTCTGATTTTTGTACTTAACATCCTGCTAGCAGTTTTCTTCTAAAGACAGGAAGAGAAATGTATAGGAATATACATGATGATTCAAGCACATTGTATATCTGGTACTAAAGCTTTCCAGGGCTACAGATGAAAAGAGAAGAAAGCGAGGGATTCATCTATCATTGCCCCTCTTTTATTGTCGCCGTTCAACACAATTTATAGAGCCAGAGGTGTCGTAACATCAGCAAGGTCAGACATATAAGCATGCACAATCCCAAGGACTGTTTAAACATCAACTGAAACACCTATTAATTCCATTCTCAATAAATAAATAAATAAATAAATGCATTTAATACAGCAACAATACAAATTGGCCACATAGCTCCAAACATATTCACAAGTAGTTCAAATTCAAATTATACTGAAAGCTGAAAAACTCATGCGCAGGTCCTCACGTACTCCACTAGAGATGAGACTGATGAAAATCATAACTCTGCTAATGCTAAGTAGCATTTTTTATTCATGTTGCTGAGGATGATGTCTGAGTTAGCAGATAGTATTAGCGCACCGTCACTCATTCGGGCTCGTTCACTGGAGATAGTGATAACGGCTTCCCTGTGTGCCTTATTACAACAATCTCCTTTCTCTGGCTGAGGAAATAAAGCTTAAGTGTTAAGCTACATGATGCAGAGGGGCTCGTTAGAGAGAAGTAAAAATACATGGAGAACATGCAAGACTTCAGAGTCAGTCGCAGGACACAGTGTTGAAAATGCAAGGGGACGAGTCACAGGATTTTGGTTGCTAAATGCCAAAACTCATTTACACATTTGCTGCTAATTATTTGCCCTTTTTTTATTTTTTGCCTTTTCAGTTTGTATTAGAAAGTGCTAGTAATCAGGAGACCTATCATGTGGAGCAGATGAATGCTAATGTACAAAGGCAACAATTCTATACTAAAAATGTGCAGCTTGTTACTTTCATGTTACTGAGAAACCAAAAGACATACCAAAAAACTCTGACTCTGACTTTCCCATGTTGGAAAATTTAAAAGTTACACCTGTTACAAAGCAATGACACTGGAGACTCCTTCCATATATAGATATAAAAAAACATTTCCTTACATATCAATGATTATACATGAAGAAAATATTCGAAAGAACAACTGCAGCATGTTGGATGTCTTGGTTATGGACAGACACTGAGGCTGATGCGATTCTCTCTCCCAGGCGCTTGATAGATAGAAGTTATTAAGTCGGTGTCCGAGCCTGTTTATGATGAAGAGCCAGTGCCTGTCTTTTATACTCAAGCCATCAATTCGCAGAAGAGAGGTGACCCGACACTGTCACAGATCACAGAGCAGGCTAACGAAAGAACACAAGTGTGACACAGCGAACAGTATTTTAGAGCACACGATTGTCTAACAGTGAGCTGCTTTCTAAATTTCTGTTTTCCAAGTCAACATATAAAAGCCAATAGCGCAACCTCAACACCAACACCTACTGACCAGTCAGAATTAAGCATTTAATAGCACTCTGGTGTGAAACGTATACTGTATATAGGTACAGATTATGTCGATCAAGCTGAAGCGTGAGCTTTTCTGGATTCACACACGTACGTTTAAAGACATTAAAGTAATCAATCACCGAATAAGCTGAACTGATCGTATAATGCCTAAGGGCTTGTTTAGGGGTCTTTTCTTACACAATGCTTTTAATAAACCTCCTAATCAAAATGAAAATCAAATGAAAAGCCGGGGTCACACTAGTACGAGGATTGGGAATCTTCTTCATTGCATTTGTCTGCTTTTCGCACGACATTGTTCTTTTCATAGAGAACACGAAGCTGAACCGCCTTGTTCTGTCATTGCATATGTTGTATTGAATGTAAAATTGGTAAACATTTACCTTGTGCATGCTCGCTTTTGCAAGACAACACACACACACACACACACACCATGCTAATGTTGTTTTCTAAAAGCGTTCCCTCATCTACTGTGCTTGTAATTTCCACAGCGCATTCACACACATGTTCCTGTGGTCTGAGCGTGAAAGAGCAAGAGCTTTGAAAATCCTCGGCTCAGACACGGTGGGATGGACTTCTCTGAGCGCCGAGCTCTGTGCCAAACCAACTCGAGTGGGAGAGCAAGACGGAGGAGGAGCGGGACCTCGCAGGGCAAACTCAGCAGGGTTTCATCACAAATCATTTGGGGGCGTGAGGAGATCCTGTGGAGTGGAAAAATCAAGCGTCTCAAGTGCTGGTAAACAACTTGAGAACCTGCTTGATTTGGTAATTAAAGAAGCACAAGGTGAGACGCTTTGTGCGACTCGAAGTCTTTCTGTAGGTGTTTCTTTAATATTTATAAATTTCATGCTAGGCCAATATTTATTATATTTTATTGTATATTTATATCTTATATATTGGTGACAATCTTATATATTCTGTATTTATGAATTGAAAAAATCTGGATTTGACCAAAAACCTTTTTTGTCTATAACATACTTTGACACCTCTATTTTAAGAAACCGTGCTGATCACTGAAATGATGCAGAAAAGAGTTTTAGGCCACACAGTGAACTTCTTGTCTTCACATATCCCAGCCTGTTTGGAAATTGGGGTCAGAGCACAGAGTCAGCCATGATACAGCGGCCCTGGATCAGAGCGGGTTAAGGGCCTTGATCAGGGGCCCAGCAGTGGCAGCCTGGCAATGCCATCACTGATTCAGCCGAACAATGGCACCAAGGAGTGTTGTGAGAACAATGTCCATGAGTAAAAGAGTGAGAGGGGTTGAAGAAGTAGCGTGGAAACACCATCAACACTGTGGAAGATGTGAAGATGTGTCTATGTTTAAAAAAAAGAATGTTTCTTAAGCCTAGCTCCTTCTCTGCTGCTATAAAAAAGCATTTAGCAGAGAAAACCTCTAATCAGAAAACCACCGTTGATAAGGTGCAGGACTGCTGATAGATTACATACTACAAAAAAAAAAAAATCTGTGACACACACAAGCGTACACACACTAACAGGACTCTCTTACCTTGGCGATTTGCATGTACCAAGTTACTGTCCAAGATGTCACTTTTACCCAATACCACATTACCATTCCCACAGTGAAGCATGGTGGTGATAGCATCATGTTAAACATGATGGCCAACTTGGTTGCTTCTCTAACTAATGCCTTCCTTACCCAGGTGGACAGCCTCCTCTAGGTAGAATCATGGTTGTGGCATATTGTTTGATTTTAAGAATAAGTTGTCTGTCTATTATGTTACTGTGGTTGAATAGTTTCTTGAAAAGAAATATTTTCATGATACTTTGGTTATGCTTTTGTTATTTTGAGAATAAATATATACTCTGATGTCAGGAACATAATAATTAACAAACAATGATCTGTGTGAGAGTTTGAGTCATGTTGACATGTAATGGTTGACTCTAGCAATATGGACAGGTTCAGCAACTCCACAAAAACAATGCCAACCTGACCTTCCATTTCCTTGACACTTTGTTATAGGGCGATGTAATCTTTTTTTTTTTTTTCCTCATTTTTGACTGCTTTTGGCTGAAATATTCAGTGACATAAGTCATACATCTGCATAACTGATGTTAACTATATGCTTGTTTAATGTTTGCTAAGTTGAACACATTGATAGATTTTATTTCACAGTGAACTCAAAACATGCTTCGTTTACTCTGACTCTGCGAGGCTGCATAGGAAACCCCTATGAAACAATGGAAGAAAGAATACTAACATAAGAAGAGGAGAAAGGGGAGGGGCTCATTGATTGAGCTGCCACTTTTTATTGGTAGGGGAAAAAGAATACTGCTCTTTCGACGTTTTTATTTTTGGTTGATAACTTCTTTGGTTGATGCTTCTACGCAGAATGCATAAAGACTGACAGGTTTGCATAGGCAGTAATCCATCTCAGAGCTTGATTTCTCCGGAGTGTGTTCCTGTCTCAAATCCCTGGCATATGAATATTTTTAACTCAACTTTTTTTTTTCTGCAGATCTGTAATGCTTTTTGCTTATTTGACAGTTTCTTACTAGCCATCATTCAGTAAGATTGTCAGAACTCATTTAGGGGTTTTTTTTCCCGCTGCCTTGTTAGTGCATCCTTCACTCCATGGGCTTTTTTCCCCTCAGAATGTCCCAGGAGGTCACTTATGATTTGTAAGTCTATTTTAACCCTCAGTCTGAAGTGCTCTATTATTTGCTTCCTGCCGTGGATGTTTCTCTTTGCTTCTTAATGGAGGCACAAGTGCCACGGGTATCGTTTCTATAGTAACAACTTACACAGGGACTTGTATTGCGGATGTTGTATATAAATGGATCAAAAAACGTGAATTTGTTGATATGGTAAACACTTCAGGACATGCTGTTATAAGAAAATAATAAACTTCAGGGTGATAACAATAACTCTGCTTCATCACAGCATGCTACCAAGTGTTTTATCATTACTTTTTCAGTAACATAGGCAGGCACATAGATTATCTTTTTCCAATGTGGCCCATATAGTACACAATATTTAACTGACGGTAGCTCTCCAGCCGAATCTGTTTTCCTTAGTAACAGATACTTGCAAGCAGATTGCCTACACTTTTACATGCAGTTGGTGGATGATGGGAAAGGAGGATCTGCTGACCTTCATAAAAAATTTTTCCACAAAATCCCTCTTCAAAAGGAAATGAAGGAACCTGGTGTATAATGATAAAGGAAAGTCTCAGAGGACACTTACTTGGGATAAAGACAAGCCCCGTTAGCCTTTAGTGGAGTGTGTAGAGGTCTGAAGCTCTTATGCGCATGCTTTCGCAGCGACGTTCTTGTGACATTCACAGGTCAAAATCCTATACCACACCGTATGTAAAAGATTCTTTGATATCTTTCCAGAGACAGGAAGAAAGAAAAAAAGAGAAGAAAGAAACCAAGGGTGTGCTAAAAAAAATCCCATAAATCTTCACTGGCATTTGAATGAGATCAGTGAGTACATTAGAGGAAAGTAGAAATGAAAGATGGGCTTGTCATCAGAGCAAAATTAAAAGCCTATACATGGAGAAATGGTTGGAAAAAAGAAGGCAAAGAAATGAAGAATTAAAGTGTTATGAAGTCATTTGAAGGTTAAAAACTCCTAACACAGCCCGGGCCAGGGGAGAGTTCTTTTACAACAAACACTCATGAAACGAAATATCTGACAAATATTACAAATATTAAATAATTACTTACATTTTAATCAATCAATCCAGCAAGCTGGCATTTCCCATGAAAAAAAAGCTAATTATTATTTATGTTTATGAAGTCAAATTATTATATCAGGGAGTGGGAATTAATAATAATAAATACGCAGTCTTCTATTACACCAAAGCTCAAAACCATTCTGCATTCTGATTGGTCATTTTAATTAGTCATCATATCAATAGTAATAAATTACACAGGGACTTATGTGGTATATGCTCCACAAAAGTCTCCAGTGTTAGTGTCAGAGGTAAACTAAGTTTTCCGACAAGGGAAAGGTTTTACAGGAGCGTGTTATGCTTAGCAATGATATTTGGAAGCCAAACCCAGCTTTGTAGTGTGGCCAGAATCCCAGAAGATTAGCATTAAAGAAAACAAAACAATACAACAACAACCCATGAATTCGTAAAACGTTGCTACAGAAGCAGCAACAATAAAAGAGAAATATCGGATTCCCCTCTGAACCCTTTAGCGTCTTTTTCATTCTGTGAACGATCTCAGTTATGAGGAATCTCATAATCCTTTAACACACAACATTTTTCATCCCGACTGTGAAACAATGCGATTTGGGACAATCAAAATGTAATGAGATTCCCGAAACACAATTACAGTTCAGGAGGCTGGAGGATGAAGAGCTGCTTCTCCACACACACACACACACACACACACACACACACACACACACACACACACACACACACACACATACACACACTGCAAGTTGCACAGTCATATATTTATCTTATATATCTGTTGACTCAGGAACCTTATTGAAGAAGACTGCAGGTTTCCTCCGAGAGCTCTGTGTGCTGGATTTGTGCCCGTCCTAGCAAGGGGGTCTCTAAAATGACAGGTTTACTGTAGGCTGTTCTTTTAATATTGAAAGTCTAAGACCCAACCCAAACCTGACTACTTTACTGCATAGAGATCCCAAACCCAAATACTTTACTGCACCCAGAACCCAAAACCGACTACTTTACTGCACCCAGAACCCAAACCCGACTACTTTACTGCATAGAGATCACAAACCCAAATACTGTACCACATCAGAACCCAAATCCAACTACTATAAAGTAAACAGAACCCAAATCCAACTACTGTACTGCACCTAGACCTTAAATCCAGCTACCTCTCTACTAGGTAGTGCCTTTAGCTTCATTTACCTTGATTTTATGTCAACTAGTACAAGAACCTTGGTGAAATCAAACTCTTGGAAATTCTGAAGTCAACAAGAAGCTTAATTTTTAACTTTACTACAAAAACTGCAACTTTTTTTTTTTTTACTGGATTAATTGCTAAAGGTGTCAATTCATTAGTCTCCAACATAGTTCTATTCTAGGTACATTTTTTCCCCTCCCTGCTCTTTTCTCAGGGGTTAATTTTTCACTAAGTCCACTTGCCCAAGTGATTGATGTGGACACATTTATGTATTTACTTGCAATAATAGAAAACTGGGCCAAATTGTAATCATACAAGTTGGTAGGTTTGGTAGGTAGGAAATTGCTCCTAAGGAGAAACCTGACAGGTTTGGACTATTGTATTGAAATTCATAGAGCACAACTCGGATAAGTGAGGCTCATTAGTATATCAGTCAAGGCTCCATGTACAAGGTTGGAGACTGACTGAATTAGTACCTTACAGCACTTTTGGGTCCAAGGCAATGCAGACCAAGGCCACTGCATTAATTTTACAGTGATGTGGTCATGAATGTGTATAAACATGGTTAAAATAAATTAGCCAGCAAGCAATAAGGATGTCATGTTGGCACACAAATAAAGAAATGGTCATTGTATTTCTGTTCTACATTCACACACATACACATACACTCTCACTCCACGTCGCACTTGCAAACAGTCTCATTAATGAAATTGCTATCCAGGGACCCTGTTAAAAAGCCATTCCCTGCTAATAGCCATTGCTTTCCTGCATTCAACTACGGAAAATTCATTAAGGCTCCAGTTAATGGTTAGTAGTACACTGTCGCTTGATTTTGTTTTCACAGATAAAGATGAATATATTATTCAGAATGAACAGTTAATGTGTTCTAAACAGATACAAATACAGACACCAATAGGAGGCGCACTATTCTGTTTAAAGTAGGCTGCTATTTTTTATATATATATATATATATATATGGGGAACCAACACAGCCAAGTACAAAGAAGAGAGGAGTTTACACTTTCTCGATAACATGTCAAGCTGCACCATTAACTAATTCTGCAACGTTAAATGTAACTAGAAATTGATAAAAAAAAAAAAAACTCATAAAAGATTGCTGAGGAATAAAACACATAGGGATGCGCCCTTGTTGGAAAATGGTAACAGTAACATCACGTCACCCCAGTCATTGATTATTTTCCTCTAATAGCAGGTCCTCAAGTGTTTTATTCCTCACTTAACATTCCCCGCAGTGAAAAGCAGAGGAAGTGAACTGAATACAGAGCGTGGATACTGGTTTGACCCGTGTGTAATAAATATTTCATGATCTTGGGGATTTGATCGTGCCTTGGGTGAACTGTCTGATTCCTGACTCAGGACTTTTAATAATAAACCATATTCGAGCCGAACATCCAGCAAATTCTCAAAGTCACTGTTTTGTTCGTTAGTGTTTCAGAGGATCAAGACTCTCTTAATGGTTCATTAATCTCAATGCTATACATGCATACACAAAATAGTTCCGTTTTCACATCACTGATGTTTCTTTAACTAGCATAAAAAAGGATTTTTTTATTTTGAACTCTTACTTTATTACTTCAGCATCTTTCTGAAGCATTTTTTCCCCCTTCACCGCTATATTGCATGGCTCTCAGGGGAACGAAAAAACTGTTGCAGATTGTGCTGTGCTTTTCTCACAAAATCTACTTCTTACAGTACAATAAAAAGCACAAACATCTCCTGCATGGAAGAAAGTTTATGAATAATGAACGTATGAGTGATTTTTGTTTTGCATATTTTTTCTTTTTTGCCTTGAGACACAAAATAAGTGATTTCAGTGTATTAAAAAATAAAATACCCCCCAAAAATAAATTAAATGTGCATGACTTGGCCTATGTCAGAATTAATTTTACAATATACTTATTATCCTATTTTTAAGTCCTACTAATAATGTTATTTAGTAAATAGCACAAAAGGAAGTTCCTAATAAATAAATGAATGAAAAGATCTTCAGTAAATGAAAACAAACTGGCCTAACACCACTTAGAGAAGCTGTTAATGGAAATATTAGTAAGTGTGTAACTGGAGCGGTGCTTAATTGGAGCAGAAATGTCCAGCACGCATTTCACATGCACTTCAGAGGCCTGTAATTATTTCTTTATTCAAGTGAACAAATTAACATGGCTGGCTAATCATAATTGTGTTGCTGTGTAAATTTTTTTAATGGTTCAGAGCCACCAGAACATAATTTGTAAAACAAAGAGTAAAACAGGGTGTCCCAAAAGTCTCCATACATAGGCAACTGTGTTTGCCAGCACCACGTCGGTTGTGCCTTCGTCAGTCGATGTTGGTGGACGTCCACTTCTTGGTTTTTCTGCAACACTTCCAGTCTTTTTGATTTTGTTAATAAGTTTGGCAACAGTGTCATGTACGATGTGCTCGCCATGTTTCCTGTCCATCGCAACCTTGCGACAGCTTCCTAATCCAGCCATGAGAATGATTTCAATACTTTCTTCTTTTTTCAAAGGCATTCTTAAAGGCTATCTGAAAAAAAAAGTATGTCAAATTCTGGAAGACATTTTGCAAAAAAGTGTTAATTTCCCCTATGTATGGAGACTTTTGGGACACCCTGTAGTTTTACCCCTCATGTTTTGTTTGTTTTTTTTTTTTTTATAGTTTTGACTAAATATGGATCTATATTCAGCACACTTTTCCCAGCATTTTATTACTATAAAATTTTATTACTAAATTTTTTTTCCACACACATAAATGCCTGACATGATGAATTATTTTCCATGTATGCAATTTACAAAGAGTGGTTTTCACACATTACCAGTAAATATTCATCAGACTCCATCAATCACTGATTTAGAATAAAAACAGCATCAAAAAAAAAAATAAATAAAAATAAGATAAAATAAAACAAACTGTTTGCCTTTCTCTTACTGGCACTTTTCTTTTATAACATTTTAACAATTCACTATATATTTATAACTTATAGCTTCTTTTGGCACTATTTTCTGCTTTCAGTTATTGTATTTTTTTAAATTAATTTATTTTGGACTACCTGTTTTATAAAGTAAGGAAGGTTCTATATAAATAAAGTTATTATTACTATCATCATTCTTTCATTCTCTTTCCTACAGGCATCATATGAACTCAGAGATTTATTTATTTATGTACTTATACTTATACCTGTCTGACATTTACACGTAGCCTCCGAGCTAGTGTCAATGTGAATGTGTCTCACAGCTGTGGTGTGTGTGATCGTCCCGGACGTGCCCCCAAAGGTGTTTTTGTGACCTGAGAGGTTGTGAAAATTAATACACGGCACAAAAAAAGTCGACATTTTTTTTTTTCCTCGAGTTGTATTTCACCTTAACCTTCACTTACTTTGTACATGTTCTCTGATATTGTTACACTTTTGAAATCATTAGACTGTGTGGTTTATATGGAGCGGCTAGCAAAAGGGAGGCAAATTAGAAAATACTAAATGAGACTAAGAATTCTAAAACAGACTTGGGGATAAGTTGTGTTCTCCATGCCAGATTATACAATGAACAGCCTCTAACGACAGACCTACGATTAAATAAAATTACTACGCTCTGCTTATATCACCAATCAGCATGATCTGGAAATCAGCTCGTGTAGAAAACAGGCTCTGAGACTTTAATAAAATCTCACACACTGCCAGAACTTTGTCGTCGCAATGGAGCATGTCACATTACATGTTTTCTTAGTTTGCCAATCTCAACTCATGACCAAGGAGTTCTTTGATGATGTGCGATTTTTATCTGCGAAAATGCAACGATCCAAAGAAATGATTATTTGCCCTCCTTCTGAAGCAGAGGAGCACAGAAGCAGTGCTAATTAATCCAAACCAAGCTGTTGCTGCATGATTAAAAAGCCACTGAGGAAAGCAATTTTAAGGTGCTCCCAAATTAATAGAAGCGAAGCCTCACTTTCAAATTCAGTGCTTGAGGTAAAGATTGGACTTTTTTTTTTTTTTAAATAATCCCTCATCATGAAACCATCCCCAAGTGTTGTTCATCACCGTCAGTGAGATGAAACCATTCAGAGAGCAGTTTACAGAATGCATGACGAAGGATATGAAATGACAGTTTATAAATAGAAATCACAATTACAAGTGACTGATCTCAGTCTCATGATGTTTAGAGTAAAAATGCTTGGTACTAGTTGTCATTATTTCAATACAATCATTTTTATAGCAACAACTCAATCACAGGGACTTGACGAATGGACGTCCACGTAATCTAAACCTAATAATACATGAATTTAAAAAAAAAAAAAAAAAAAAAAAAAAAAAAAGTGCTGGTATTTAACAAAGCAAAACATACTATAGTTGTTGATATGGAGAAGTTTCCTGTAAGGAAGGAGTTTATGGAAGGAGTCTCAAGTGTCAGCGCTTTGTAACTGTGAGCAAATTAACATCTTTCGCTTTTCTTGGAAACAGAACAGGCTACATATTTTTTGGACTTATTAATTTCAAGAAAGAGAAAAAAAGAACTTTTGCTGTAACGTAAATGATAACAGGAACTAATTAAATGTTAATATAAATGGTTAAAAAGTATAACGTGGCATTCATTCATAAATAACAAAAAAAAAAAACTGGTAAATTGCTTGGATTTGTAAGAGAAATCCACTTTTTTAGTTATTATAATAACAATATCTTGGAAATAAAGCTGGACATATGTGGTCATTATAAGTTCGGTGGGGGAAAAAAAGAACTGAACTTTAAGATTAGCCTAAAACCCAATATCTCACGTGTGATCCATTTCCAGCTAGGAAGCTAAGATGAAGTTTGGAAACTTGATGAAAGGTGCTTTCACTTTGCACATACAAGCAGCGACATGCCATGTTCCTTTGGGGTCTGTGCAGAAAAGGTCATGGGACAGATAAATGAAAAGATGGCCAATGGATGCTCTAGAGAGTAAAAGTAGAGACAGAAAGAGATGATGAAGAGTCTCTCAGATGGAGGGACATTACATCCTGTACATACTCAAGTGTGCTATCATTCTCTCTGCCTCAGGGTTACTGTTAGAGAGAAGAAGAATAAAGGACAGTTGGAGAATAGGATGATTGTTCTTTCTCCACTACGACTGGGAAATTAATCCCCTAGCTACCTCTGGCATTGCTGCTAGGGTTCACTCAGAGATACTCACGTATAATAAATACAGTGTTAGCAGCAAGAGTGCAGGTGGTCAGTGCAGTATTTTGTGTATGGTGTTTTAGTAGAATTTAAGAAAGAAATGTGTCAACATTGCAAGTGGAGTGGAGTGGTGTTCAGTTGATCATGACTTTGTGTGTGTGTGTGTGTGTGTTGGTGTCAGTCCAGTCTCTGAGTATCGAGGAGTCTGATGGCTTGGGGGAAGAAACTGTTACACAGTCTGGCCGTGAGGACCCGAAAGCTCCAATGTTCTTTTCAGCTGCCCTCACTATCTGCTGCAGGGTCTTCCCATCCAAGACGGTGCAATTTCTAAACCAGGCAGTGATGCAGCTGCTCAGGATGCTCTCGATAGACCCTCCGTAGAATATGGTGAGGATGGGGGTGTGTGAGATGGGCTTTTCTCAGCCTTCGTAGAAAGTGGAGATGCTGCTGGATTTCTTGGCTATGGAACTGGTGGTGAGGAACCAGGTGAGGTTCTGTGGCTGGATGAACCCCAAGGAATTTGGTGCTCTTGATCTCCACGGAGGAGCCGTCAATGTTCAGTGGAAAGTGGTCGCCTCGTGCTCCCCTCATCAGGTGGTGAAATGTAAAGCTGTAAGACAGTATATGTGCTGTGCTCAGACCTGGGTTCACGCTCAACAGAGAACCCTTGAGCAATTAGCTAGGCTTCTACAAAATTTTGTAAAGGGCACAGTGAATTACCAGGTCAGCTGCAAGTTTTGTCACAATTTTTTGCACCTTATTTTTTATTTTTTGCACATTATTTTGCTCCGTATTGAACTGGAAAATCCATTGTGTACAGATTTAGGAATTGTTTTATAATCACATCATGGCACCTTGAATCGAATTGTAGGTTGATGGGAGTTGAAAAAAGCTCTAGACAATACACAGCAACATTTTCAAGGCCCACTTTGTCCTTTGAAATCCTCCTTATTTACACAAAAAGGCCATTTCTACTTACGGCTCTACAAACTAATCCAAGTTGACATCAGCTAGAATGATTTCAGTGAGGATATGCTAATCTGCTCCTTCATCGTTCAATTTGTTTTATTAATTTGGCAGACACTTTTATCCATAGTGACTTCAAATTAGCAGATAAAAGGTTAATGGCCTTACTCAATTGAGGTCTCAACAGTTGCAGGTTGGCAGAACCAGGATTCAGTACAGTTGTTTGGAGCCCTAACTGCTGAGCCACCAGCACCTAGACAAGCCTAAAGTCTTCTTTTAAAGGCTCTACATTGATTGCAGGGCCATTAATTTTAACATATGTGAGGCCATGGGTAAAGCTTTAAGGATACTGCATTCACCATACCTCAGACGGACGAGCTATTTCTTATAGGAGAGCTTGCTAAACCTGATCCTGTTCTGCACAATTCAGCATTTTTCCCCTCCTCAGCCGCACATTCACCTCAGCAGCTAATTACCAAGGCCTTTGTACACTCAACTAGCTGTGGGGCAGGAATGTGGTGCTGAATATTCAATGGCAGGAAAATCGTGAAGACTGCAACACTCAAGCTAATTAAGGACAAATGCTGAGTGCATACTCAAGTGGACTGTTGACTCTGGCTGTGCCTAATTGGAAATAAAATCAGCCACAGCTAATTGGAAATAAAAGTTAGTTGTGGCCTAGAGGAGGAGGCTAAGTAAGAAATAAAACACAATGGGGTGTACTGTTATGGGAAAGTAATCAATGATAAAGTGGTGCAATGAAGCAGAGTTAATGTCACACACCACAAAGGTGATTATTTGTATATAACACCAGCAAAGTGTTATATAAAAGTGTTCTGTTCCTCTTATACTTATACTCTTATACCTTTATAGTTCTGAAACATCCACAAAACAAGTTCCTGTTTTCACTTACATTATAGCAGCTAAGAACAGTTGTTCCTTCACCAGCCTTGCTTTTCTTCTCTTTCCTAAGTTAAACTAAATCATTTCTAGAACATAGCAGGAGAAAAAGAGATAGCCAGATGCTCAAACTTTCAGACCATCTATACTTTTTTTTAAAGGAATATATCAAGATACATTAATGAATGCAAATGAATGAAAAAGCTTTGATTGAAGATGGATCATCACACTCATAAGAGATTAAGCAATCAGACTAGCACTGGGCTGAGTGCAGAATACAATACCTTACCCAGCACCTTCAATCATCTGGTAAGCAACAGTGATGTTCATTACACTCTCGGTTCCTTAATGTAAAATTGTTATTTTACATACGTTTCTTTAAAAAAAAAAAAAAAAAAAAAAAAAAAAAAAAAAAAAATAGCTTACAGTCCATTGTTGAAATAGCTTTCCCACACAATAGCTTTGCCCTAGTGCTGTTTTGCACCATGGTCCTGGAGAAATTACATTTCGTTCCAACGTATACAAGCAATATAGAGGAATGATAATAAAAATCCACTTGACTTGAAGAACAAGTGGTTGTGGCCTAAAAAATAACAAGGCTTTAATAACATGATTTGTACCTGGTGGAAAAATATTAAAATAAAATAAAATTAAGAAATAAGAAAATTATTTTACACTTCTTTTACACTTCTTTTACAATGAACTGAGAGGTGCTAACATTGCTAACAAGAAAATAATAGTAGGACATGTAGTGTACGGATAATATACAGATAATTTTCAGGTGTCTTCCATATCACCGTAGCAATGGTTTAGGAAGGTTACAATAAAGAAAAAACCAAAATGGAGCTCCTGAACTTCACCATGCTTCACTATAACCATTAAATAGTTGTAATAATTGTAATTTAATGAAGATGTTAGTACTTATCACTGCAGAGATGACATGAAAAATTAACAGACGTGGTCTGCTCCATCAGGTTTTGTAGTGAAGTCCCTGAAGAATAAGACTGCATTCGTGACTGCACAATCCCCCCCTTTTTTTTCAAAATTTGAAACACAGCTAAGCATCTGTTCCATCAGAATGAAGCAAGAGCACAGCAAAGAGCCAAGAAATTACCCATGCAGGAAAGGAGAGAAAACCAAACTTTTTGCTTCTCTTTATTCTTACTGATACTCTTCATCCACCCTCCAGTTCCCAGAGTGTCGTGTTAATGACACCGTGACTAATGGAAATGTTTATTAACTTTATTTTGAAATGAGTGAGTGGAACTAAGCTGCAGCTAATTGCATTAAATGTGGGAAGAATCGAACAAGAAATTTGGATGGGGATACAGAGAATAGAAAGGAAAAGAAAGAAGTGTATCTAATGAGGCAAATGACAGAGCTTAATTTTCAGTTCATACAGATCACAGCATGACATAAAATGCACCTTGACTATCTGAATAGGTCACCAGACACTGCAGGTACAAGGTACAGATTCATTCCACAAGATGTTTTATATGGAAGAGAATAAATATATGAACTGGCATAGATTCTCAAGGGCTAGAGCAAGTGACCTTGAGGAAGGTGAGGTTGTGTTGGGTTAGATTCATGGTTAAGAATTTGGGGTTAAGGTTAAAGAGTAATGTTGGTGAGATTGACCTTGAGGAAGGTGAGGATGTGTTGGGTTAGATTTATGGGTTAGATTATGGGGTTAAGGTTAAGGAGTAATGTTGGTGAGACTGACCTTGCAGAAGGTGAGGCTGTGATGAGTTAGATTTATGGTTAAGAATTTAGGGTTAAGGTTAAAGAGTAATGTTGGAATGACTGAACTTGAGGAAGGTGAGGTTGTGTGACTTGCCCCGTTTCCTGTGTCAGTCTTCCCGGTTTTGACCCTGCCTGCCTTCAGTATTTCGGTTAAGTCTGCCCTGCGTTATCGTTTGTCTGCTTGTTGGCTTTGGATTATTTGGAACTGTTTGTACTTAGATTTCTGCCTGCCCCTTTGGATTTGTCTGCTTTCGGAGATTAGCCCTGCTGCTGCTAGCGAGTCAGCCAGCAACATGTCTCTGTCGCAACTGGACTCTGTATTCCATTACAAACAACTTGCTTGGATATTGAGCTTTCTGTTAGTGAGTAAAGACTGTTGTGGCTGTGAGCTCGCTATTGCTTGTATCAATTCTGACACCACTGACTGTTTTTAAACCGCTGTGCTCCTTAAAGACTTTTAAATTTGAACTTCTGTCCACATTCTGCATTTGGATCCGACCCCAGCTTTCTGACAATACCATCTGGCCAGGCATGGACTCAGCGAACACTCAGAGTTTGCAAGCGCTGTTGAGCTCGCTATCCAACACCACTGCTGCCCACAAATGATGCCTTAAGGACTTAACCAGCGTCACTCAGGACCCGGTTAGTTGCATGAGCCAGCTCAGCCCTCAGCATTAAATCTGCGATGCCGGCCCCACAACCTGTCCAAGAACCTCACCTGCCTCACCCAGAACACTTTGCTGGGGAGCCAGGCATTTGCCGCTCCTTTCTCATGAAGTGCTTGGTGATCTTCAAGCTACAACCATCGTCCATCCCTACCGAGAGAGCCAAGATCACCTACATCATTTCTCTGCTCACCGGCAAGGCTAGGCTATGGGCGAGGGTGGGGTTGGATCGGCAGTCCACTATCTGCGCCTCATATGACACTTTTGCCAAGGAGCCACGCCCAAGAGGGAATCTTCGCTGGCGCTCTTCGCGATGGTTCAAGGGAATTGCCCTGTTACAGAATATGCCGTGGACTTCAGAACAGAGGTGGCCGACAGCGAGCAGAATACATCAGCGCTCTGGGACACCTTCTACAGGGGCCTTGCAGCAGATATCAAGGACGAGCTCACTGCCTGCAAATTACCAGACGAACCTGATGGCCTGATCCACCTGGTTTCCCGTATCGACTGTCGTCTCCAAGAGTGTCGTAACGAGAGACCAGTGAAGTCGACATGGTGATCCAGAACTCAGAGCGCTACTCTAACGTCTCCTGTCTCCACATCGCTACCGGAGGCACCAGAACCCATGCAGATCGGTCGACACAAGATAACCGGTGCCGAGAAGGAGAGGTGTCGCTCATCCGGCCTGTGCCTCTACTGCAGCAGCTTGGGGCATGTAGTGTGGACCTGTGCAGCAAAAGGGAAGGCTCGTCATTGAAGGAGGCGTGAGTGGCGGGCCAACCCGTTCCGGCCCCCTCAAAACCTCTGTTAAAGGCTCGGATTATTGTGGGCAGCCAGGACCACCACCTTGCCGTGTTCATTGATTGCAGCACTGACTCTGAGTTCATGAATGAGGAGCTAGCAGAGCAGTCAGGTGTCGAGATGGAGCCTCTTCCTTCAGCTTTCCTGGTAAGGGCCTTGGATGGCCACATTCTGCACCAAGCCTAACGCAGGACTAAACCTTGCTGGTAACCATCGCTGAACATCACCAAGAGTGGCTTTCCTTCTTCGTCATCTCATCACCACAAGCGCCAATCGTCTTTGGGTTCACATGTTTGAGCAGGCACAATCCCCCACATGGACTGGACGAGCGGCAGAATCCTGAACTGGGGGACTTACTGCCACACGAGCTGTCTCAGCCCAACCTTCCCTGCCAGGGGCCCAGTGAGGATCCACCCCCTGACCTCAGCTCTGTGCCGGTGGTTTACCACGACCTCAAACAAGTGTTCAGCAAGACCAAGGCTTCGTTGCTGCCCCCGCATCGACCCTATGACTGTGCCATCGACCGCCTACCCGGAACCATGCCCCCACGAGGATGCCTTTACCACCTTACCGGACCTGAGAGGGAAGCAATGGCCACATACATTCAGAAGTCCCTCGCTGCAGGCATTATCCGCCCGTCGTCTTACCCCGCCGGAGTGGGATTTTTCTTCATGGAAAAGAAATGGGAAGAAACCCAAGACCCTGGTTGCACCTGTCTATGGACTTTTTCATGGGCCTTCCTCGCTCTCCAGGAAACACCACCATACTTACCGTAGTGGACCGGTTTTCCAAGTTGGCACATTTCATACCGCTGCCCAAGCTGCCCTCAGCCAAGCAAACTGCCCAGCTCCTAGTCCAACATGTCTTTCGCCTCCACGGCCTGCCACGCAAAATCATGTCTGACCAGGGGCCCCAGCTCACATCTCTCTTATGGGGAGAATTCTGCCAGCTCCTGGGAATCACCGTCAGCCCCTCATCTGATTTTCACCCCAGACCAACAGCCAGACAGAATGCCTCAACCAGGAGCTCGAGACGGGGCTGCGCATTGTGTGCTCGGAGGACCCGTCGTCCTGGTCTGCAAACTTGGTCTGGGTAGAATACACCCACAATTCACTTCTATCAGCTGCCACGGGCCTCTTACCTTTCCAAGTCGCTTACAGATTCCAGCTCCCACTCTTCACTATGCAGGAGTTGGAGGCTTCCATACCCTGGGCCCTGGACTTCGTCAGGCAATGTCGGTGCACCTTGAGAAGAGCCTGCTTCACGTTGCTAAGGAGTTCTAGGAGCTACGCCAAGTGGGCCAACCTCAAGCGTCGCAGAACCCCGCCCTACCACGTCGGCCAAAGAGTGTGGCTATCCATCAGGGATCTGCCTCTCAAAATGGCATGCAGAAAACTGGCTCTTTGCTTCGTGGGACCATTCCCCATCTCCAAGGTGCTCAACCCCGTGGCCGTGCACCTTAAGCTACCCTGAGCCTTGTGGATCTACCCCACGTTCCAAGTGTCCAAGCTCAAGTCTGTCCAAGCCTGCTTGTTGGTGCCTGGTCGAGTCACCGCTGCCTAGCAAGTCAGCCAGCGGCACTTCTCCGTTGCAACTGGACTCTGTAATCCATTACAAACAACTCGCTTGAATACTGAGCTTTCTGTTAGTGAGTAAAGACTGTTGTGACTGTGAGCTCACTATTGTTTATCTGCCTGTTCCTTCGCCGTTTGCATCTATTCTGACGCCACTGACTTTCTTAAACCACTGTACTCATTAAAGACTTGTAAATTTGAACCTCTGTCCACGTTCTGCATTTGGGTCCAACTTCGGCTTTCTGACAGTTTATGGTTTAGGATTTGGGGTTTTGGTTAAAGGTTAATGTTGGCGTGACTGACCTTCAGGAAGGTGATGTGGTTGGTTAGGGTTAAAGGTAAAGGTTAATGCCCATGCGGCACACCTTGAGGAAGTTGAGGTTGTGGTTGTGCCCAATGCTCGTGCTCTCCAGATTGTGTCTTAGTGCTAGCCCAGATTTGGCAGGGTGCTGAGCAAACTTCTAATCTTAAGGCCATTAAAAAAAATCAAAACAATTGGAGTTATGTAATAAATTTATTAGAGCCTCCCTTTATAGTCACATAGACCCATTTCCCTTCTTGTGACAAAATTTCACTGCCAATGCATTGACACCAACTTCACTAACTCTCTTCAAACAAATGGGGGTCAGCTGTCTAGCATGAGTAGAAGCCACCCACTCAAGTTTCCAGAGCTCACTCCCTCACTCCCTTTACCAGTTCAACCCTCATACCTCTATCATTACACACAGATGTGGTCTACATTCACACAAAGATCGGAGTTCACTAACAGACAACATGATGTATAATGTTATAAGCCAAATCTTTGTTATTTAAGCATTCCAAAATTGTTTCAGTATTCCAATGAGGCCTAATTAGGAATGTGTTAGAATGCACAGTCAGCATAGCGTTAGGGATACTTAAAAGTACTTAAAAAAAAAAAAAATGCTGTCCAAATGCTATCTGCATTAGCAAGTGGTTCAACTCAAATGCTCAACCCACATCCTTGGGCCATAATTATGGATTCTTCCCTCCATCTGTGTGAGCCTGTACAGTACAACCCGGGAGCAAAGGCACAAGTCATTGTTTTGTGAGTACTGGGTCTTATTAGCCCATAACTTTTTTTAAGCAAAAGGTGTGGATAGTGTGAAATCTCACCTGACCTGGTTTTGGAACACCTGGCAAGGACTCCATGTTGGTCAAAAAAAAAAAAAAATAAATAAATAAATTATGCCCATCACACACCTTCCTCTTTCTGGCTAGAGCCATCTGCACAAGAACATAGGTGTGTGTAGAGGCTCTCTGAACACTCTGAATGAGTCTTTGCTAGAATTTTGTTTTTTGGCCCATCAGTTATGGCTGTTTGTCTGGATACATATGCATGGAAGAGTCCATCTCTACTTCCCTGAGAGCCACAAACGAGTGGATTAACATGCAGCACCACTGATTCTGGCCCTTCAGCTAATGGAGGGAAGAAACAGAGGCTGTCAGCACACATTCAGCTCATTTATCAGGCTTCTGCTCGAGCTCTAATGGCTCCACTCTCAGGGTATGACTGCCACTGAACAAGATTTAGTGCAACACTGAATACATGGCCTACATTTAGACAAAAGTGATAACTAAAATGTCTCCTTGGGTGTTTGGAAATAAAGCCACTATAATGCTGACTGACAACCAACCTTAATAAAGAACCTGGTTACTTTCTGGATGGATTTCCTTGAGAAAAGGCAAGTACAGTAAACGGGGCATCTTAAGTTATAAACTGAAATATACTGTACATGGCAGTATAAAGAGCATTAACCCAAGGTCCATACTTATCTTTTCACAATAATATCAAACACTAGGTAGTAGAAGTTGTTGCCCTTTAAACCACTGAAGCTTGATAAATATTACCTTGCAAGCAGAAGAATGAATTCAAAAGAAAATAGTTGATTGTTGTTGCATTAAAAGGTAAAAACCTACAGAAACCTATAAAACATGCCAAGTTCTTAACTCTACACGTTCCCCATCTCATTAAACTTTCAAGAAACTGCATGTCACATATCAATAAATTCAGCTGTTGCGTAAGCAGACATCCAATGTGTGTGTGTGTTTTTTTTTTGTTGAGAAGTATAGAAACCAAGCATCCTTTGAGCTCAGAAAATCTAAAAAAAAAAAAAAAAAAAAGACTTGTGCTGAGAAACTTCCACAGAAGACCTTGAGATTAAACTTAGGATAACATTCTGTCTATGGTGGGATGGTCTGGGGCTTGGCAATTTGACTCCAAATCTAAATCTACATTTACTAAATATTTCTATAGTCTGAGGATTTCTGTGTAGCATCCCAATAATAATTAAAAAAAAAAAAAAAAGAAAAAAAAATCACCTTACTCCAAGAACTACCATGGTTTCAGCACCACGGACAGTTCCATAATCTAAAATAATAATAAATATGTACGTGGACTCGAGGCACAGCACAGCTGGAGTTCACTGATTACTCTCACTCCCCAGCTGGATGTTGCTCAGAGGGGAGATAAAACTCTTCTCATCAAGAAAGACATCAACATTGCCTCACAAACAGTACATCCAGAAGGGGGGGCTCCAGCATGGCAGTGAGAGTCCAGCCCCCTCAGACCTTATCTCCTTCTTTTAAAACTTCTTTTGAAAAGAAATTACAGTAAAAATAAATGCAAAAAAGTAAAGAAAAATCTTACTTTTTGTGGTCTTCAAGTGGCTGAACGTTCCTCTCCTCCTGTCTACTGCATATAGAACACCTCAGGGCAGCAAAGTGTAAATGGAGGATGTTAAAGGGGGAAGCAGTGCTGGAGGCTTTTAGTAGACAAACAACAACCACCACAATACTGGAGAAATAATTAGAACTGTTTATTACCTGCAGTCCAGTGCTTGGAAGGTGTGGGAGGGGAAAAAAGAGAGATGAAGTATAAGCATGTGAAGATATTTTGCTTTGAGTCATAAACCAAGTGCAGTTTTGAAAATCACTATGTTTTTGTTTACAAAAGGAGCCGAGCGTATTAAAATGACCCACTGGTCTACAGAATGAGTTTTTGTTAATGTTCAGAAAGATTCACAACAGATTTCTGTTGAAGTCAGCTTTGCTTGCTTTGTGATATTTAAAAATTTGTCATTATCCAACAAGAGTGCATTACAATCCCAAATACACCAATTAAAATTTGGCGCTTGGAGTGGACTTATTGGTCACAGATTTTCTTCCGACATCATTCTGATGAAGATAGTGGGAGATTGTGCTGATTTAATGACAGCTGCTCTGTATATAATTGCTTTTTGTGAGCTGATGGTGACCTTTAGCCTGCTCCAGAAATGGTATGTGAAACATTGAATATGACATAATGTGTGATTAGACATCCAGAAAGAGCAAGGTAATGGGTCATGTGATGGACGGTTGTTATTTAGTGGAGGATGCTTGGAAATGCAGTTCGTGTTTGTAGACAGAGCCGGCATTACGGGAGAACCTTTGACCTGGAAAGGAATAATTGGCTTTTCTGTCTGTATTTTCCATGAAGCTGAAGTGTCTGAATTAAACATCATTGTGTCTTTACAGCTCCAGAAGGTCAGAATGACTGCCTCTGATGTTTCTGGTCTTGGGTAAAGCAGTAAAAAGCAGTGTTCAGCACAAAATTGGAGGGTTCTCTGTTCTTGTAAATCTAAACCTCGCTCTTCTGCTCATATGCGTTATGACACAGAGAGCAGAGCATTAATGAACCAACACAACCACACCCATAAATCCACAACAAACACACACCTGTGAGGATTTTTTTTCTGTGAAGAGTTTTGTCTTTTTTGCACCTCTTCAGCTAATTCTCCAGCACAGCACTTTATCAGGATCGAGTGTTTTATAATGTGACGGGATTTGAGTAATGGGGTGTAAAAATAACTTTTTCTTCAACTATTTACAATGTTGTTCCACCCAGCTGAATACCTGTCACAAAATGAACACCCCAGAAAGTTTGGTGAGGGTGTATGACAGCGTAATTATCAGCCTTTAATAGTGTCTTCATCAGAGAGATGGGTGGCGATGCATGACGGAATATTTTTTGTGCAAGAACAATAGATTATTTGTTCACCACTAACTCAGACAAGAATTTTTTGCATGGGAGTGTGGTGTGTGTGTGTGTGTGTGTGTGTTGAGGTGACATGTTGGCACAGGAAGAAAATTTAAAGCAACCTAAAGCTGCTAAAAATAATAAAACCTTTAGATAAAGAGATTTCATCAAAAGTAGCCATCAATCATTGCTATTAACACATTTTTTGGATACTGTGTCTTGGTAGTTAGTAGGAGACACAAGGGTCAGACGTCCTGATGTTACACATTTCTATGAGAGAGTGATTGAGTCAACAGTTTTCAGTATTTTCTCATTTTTTACATTTAATATAATGGATTATGGGTCTATCCTGACAAACGCCCCATTATGATATTTGCTGAAACTCAGTAGCACTTATACCTATGCTGCTGAATGCTAGATTCTGATTGGTGAGAAGCTGCTGATAATTTTTCCACAACAGCAGCTCTGACAGTAGTGCAGCTGGAAATTTTATATAAATACACTCATCCTTCTTACACAGGAACTTGTATGGTGGACGCACTATGCAAGCTGATTTAGAAGTGTGTCTAATTGTTGATTTCTCTGTGAGAAGATGTTTATTTAACATTTATGGAAGGAGTCTCTAGTGTCAATGCTTTGTAAGAGTCTGATGAGGGATTTAAATGTAACTATAAATGGTTAAAAAGTATGACATATCTTTCTTTAAAGATCTTTTAAATCTGCTGTGGTGGAAGAGGAATAAAACTCTTCACAACGTGCTGTTGGAAAATAAAATCAACGTTGTGGTAACTGTGGTAACGTTGGGGTCATCACACCACCCCATTGTTGATTATTTTCCTATAACAGCACAGCAAGGACTGTTTTATTCCTTACAAATCAATTTTACATGATGCTGTTAAGACAGTCACCTTGAGCTGCTCTCAGTATAAATCTGTCTCCTGAATCATTGTTATTATTCAAAAGTTTGACCTTGCCTAGGCTGTGTCAGTTTAATGTGATGAGAATGACTTTTCTCCTGAAAAATGAGACTGAGACGCCAAATGTCTGCGAATGAACCTTGTTTTAATTCATACTTGCTCACTTCTGATAGACTCCTGTCAGCAACTTTACGGTTTATCAAGCTGAAGCTTGCCTTTTAGTTCTCATTTTAATCCCTCTGTTAGATGTGAAAAATGCACTCTCTACTACTATAATCACATGCTAAGCCATTTTGTGTATTATGTTCCCGTTTCACATGTCTGCAAACCCTGTTATATATGGTGTTTGTCTCAAGCATATCAGCCTCTTTTATTCTGGTCCACAAGGCATTCAAACATGTACAATATTCATTATTGCTTCATGAATCTTTACCAGAGTCTTCATGTACAGAGATAAAAAGTGAAATTGAATAATTTATTCCATCTGAATAGGGGCTATTTTAAGAACATGGAGAATCTGATGGACCTTATGTGTGTGTACCCAATTTTTGCACCAGAAGTACTGAAATTAGTAGAAAAAGCATTTAATTTATGAAAATGTGTTGTATATAATCGAATAATGTTTATTAATCCAACCTTATTTTTGCTCTTAAGCAGAGTGGCATGTGCTTTTATAAAGTTTGAAGTACAATCATTTTTTTTTTTATGTGTAAAAGCCTACAGTGAAAAAACATAGCAGTGTACTGCAAGCGGCACAGTCTTTATGTCGTATGGGTGTCATGTCTGGTGTAACGTATTCATTTTCTAAAAGTGTAGCCAAAATTTGTATAATCAGAGAACACATCATCCTCCCCACTTCTCCTAAATCTCTGTGATTAATAGAGTGGCCAGTTCAGTGGAGCTCTGTCTATATTTTCTTTAGCAAGGCAAAACAGGACATTACATTAGTCAGTTATTATTACACAGGGTGTCCAAAAACTCAGAAACCATTGAGAGTAAAACTACATACAGGATACTTTACTTTGTATTTATTATTGACAACATATGCATTACATTCTCAGCCACCGTGTCATGTTTTAGTGGATTTTGCTCTACATATTCAGATCGGCATATTTGCTCATCCACTGGTTCCTGACTTTTTGGACACCCTACAGATAAGTAAATGTTATGAGCAGATTGTGTTTAACTTGCTGTAATACAATGGCAACATGAATGAAATGTAATTACAGTAGAGCACTTTTGAAAAGAATTGACAGGCTATAAACGAAGTGCTTACTATGGCATACTGTGGTATACTAACTGGGGGGGAGGCTTATAAGTAATTGCATGTATAGAGGGAACTCCAGTGCCCTAGCTCTCCTTTAACATAAATCATGCTGCATTACATGGGACATCTGCCAGTTTAGCATGTGACTGTCTATGGTGTATTTCAGTTATGAGAAAAAGCTTGATGTAGTAGTGTCTAATATTAGCATCGTTCTTGTGGTCAACCAAGACAAGGCCTGCTCTCTCCCCAAGTTTGGTAAAGCCTACAAGCTTGTTTCTTTAATGGCTGTATTTATATTCTCGTTTTTTCCTTTCCGGTATGGTAACTGAAGCCAAACATTAGCCTATAGAAACTACACGCTAACGTTTTTTTTTGTTTTTTTTTAAACTAATATAGGTAGTGAATCTTCATGCACTGGGTAATAGTCAAGTATTTTTTGGCGATCTGCACAGACACCCATGAGGAAAGAGTGATTAATGAACCCAATTAAGAGCGTGAATTACGCCTCTAAATCACTGCTCAACACACTGCCCATAGATTTGATGGACTGAGCTTCAGCCAAACAGCCCCACATAAAAGAATTTACTGCTCTTAAACGTGTAAATGAATCAGTAGAATATCCTAGTATAATTTTCATCCATTTCCACCCATCCATAACAGTCAACAGCAGTTTCTAATCACATAATAAGAATCAATGAAGCTCAGTGAAGGTCAGCAGTTAGCAAAGAGTTTCTCAAATTATTATGTACCAGGAGGTAACAATGAGCATTAGTTATTGATAACTGATGCATATTTGTTTCTAGTCCATGTATCTTTAATGTTGGGGCGGAAAAAAAATATATACTTTACCTTGACACACGTCAGACAGCTCAGTCACCAGTAGCCAATGGGTTCTCAAATTTAGTAAAAAACAAATAATATTAAAAGTTTAGCTTAATGCATAAGCAGAGTAAGCAGTACGCAGACACACACCCAACATTGTCACTGTGATCTGCTCAAACATGTCTAATCTTTTTTCAGTCAAAATATTAGGCTTTTTTCCCCCCTCTTTCTGTCTTGCTTTTAAGTATTTTGCTGAAATGTTTCAGTGGCTGAAATTTTAGTGGCCTCCCCAATAAATCTAGCAAACTCATGTTAACTACATACTTGTGTAATGTTAAAGAAGTTGAACATGGAGTATATTGATAGACTCAAAACATTTTCCTTTTACCTTGAGACCTCTGCAGCTGTCATGAGTCGTTGAAGACTCGTATCTCAATTGGCTTATCAGCATTAGATCATTTGATTGCTATGAGCTATGATGGTGGACTAAAAGCTCAAAGATTGTTTTTCCTCCATGGAAGGAGGAAGGTGAGAATGTGACAATTTCTGTAACTTTGTGTTTTTTGATGTCGGTAAATTTCACAGCTGAAGGTGAAGCCTTCAGTCATCCATCCTCAGCAGCTGATCTCCACCCAGCAGCACAGACAAGAGCAATTTACAGATAACATCTTCACCCTCAGCACCTGCTCCTGTGCACCACTAACATCCCATAAAACACCACAATGAGAGAAAGTGAGGTGATTTATATCATCTGGGTAAGGAACTATGACCTCTCATAGTGACAGAAGATGTTTCAGGTGGCTTTTTTCACTCATGCCTCTCTTTAACCATGAAAATGCCATTACTAAACACACACAGGATGTTTTCCTGCAACTCTACAGTGATATGTTGGACTACACTGGACTATGAAGGCTTCAAAACCCAATAAACTTACAATTTGGCACAATTAAAGCCAGAAAGTTTCAGAAGAACATTATAACTCTTTCAGGCTGGTGTTAAGAAGTGCTGAGTTGTTCTTTGGAATGTGTCCATCATTATAAAGCTCTGCGCTCAGTCATCGTATACATTGCAAATGTCTGCTTTGAGACGCCACCAACATCACAGCAGTCTCAGATCTGTCTTTTATCGGATGCCAAAACATACACTATTTAATTTTTTACTCATTCCTTCCTCTGACAGGTCGACCAAAACAACATCTGCATATTTCACTAGCTGCTGAGTTTGAAGCGCTCTCATTTTCCCCGATTTCTTCAAATGAAAAAAAGTAAAACTTTCTTCATCCTTCACTGCTTCCAGTGCCAGCAGAAAGACAGCAAACATAGTAAACAAGCAAAATTAGCTAAAGAGGAGCAAGGAATGAAAAAAAGAGAAGGAGGTGAAGAGTAAGGAGAAAAGGAAACAGGAATTAGAGAGATGGTGAAAAGATTTGAGTGAAAGGGTCAGTATGGCTACAGATTCTGCTTAAACAGGTTAAAGATGCTGCGTCTGAATTTAGGGAATAAAAGTGTGCTAGAACTGCACAAGTATAGGGCATTAGAAGTAGCTGATATCAGACACCATCATGACATCAGCAGTTAGACATGGGTGAAAAAACCAAATCAACCGGAGCTGCAGGGGAGAATTCTGGGAGTGAGAAATTAAACACACTGCCATTGAATGCTGTTGACCCAAGAGGAACACTCTCTCTATTTCTCTTACTCTCTCTGCCTTTCTGTTTATCTTTCTGCATGTGTCTGTATCTGTCTGCCTGCCTGTCTCTTTTTCTCTGTCTGCCTCTCTTAATATCTCTTTTTGTATCTCTGTCTCTCTCTCATCTCATTCTCCCAGTCTCTCTCATTCTTTGTGTCTCTCTATTTATCTCCAATTCAAATCAATTAATCTTTCTCTCCAGCTGTCTCTCTCACTCTTTGTCTATTTCTCGCTGTCTCTTTCTGCCTGTCTTTCATTCTGCCTGTCTTTCTCTTGCTCTCTCCATGACCCCAGTCTTGTTCTCTCTCTTTCTCTGTGAGTTCTTTTATTCCCTTTCTTTCACTTGTTCTTTCTGAAGAGTCAATAAACTACAATCTGTAAACAACAAATAAGTAAATCACAGATAGTTCTTTGTAAAAAAAAAAAAAAAAAAAAAAAAAAAAAAAAAATTTTTTTTGTTTCCTCTTTTTCATCTTTTCACTGTTAGAGGATTAGCTTCACATGAGTCTTTTCATCTGCCAGTGTTCCAGGAGAGATGGAGAGATGACAGATAGAAACAACATTGCGTTTATACCTATTACACTGTTTCATCTCTAATAGAGCTGGCGTTTAGTCAGGGACTCTGTTGCCAGAGTCTTTTTAAAACTCGCTGTTGGCTCGGACTCTTTTCTCCACTTGACAGACCACGCTCGTGTAAAGAGCCAGATAGTGAGAGCGGGAGACTTTTGGGCACGAATAGAAGATTTAATGTGCAAATGCTGCTAAGTGATTGTGATTGAATCACCCCCCAAATGACCCCATTTACTTTGGATCAAACCACAATGTCTCACATTTCCAAAAACCCCTTTATGAGTGCGTTATAAGTGTCTAGGCTCAATTTCACTTAAACTAGCATTACGGGCTAATGGCTAAAAACCAGGTGCCATCCATATGCTTAATGACCTTTGTTATACTTTATAATACAGATGTTGTATGTTTGGGGAAAACTGATGCTTTATAAACGGGGGGTGGATGTATTGGGTTTAGTTCTTTCTTATGCAGTCTAATTTAGAAAAGAGACTCTTCTGTATCAAAGTGTACCATGATATGTATATGGTTAACATTATACTGTGTAAGAAATAAAACAGCATGGTGGTGCGATGAAGTGGATTTACTGGTATCACTCCCTGAAGTTCCCATATCTGGATGTCCTGAATTGTTTTAAAAAAAAAAAAATGGTGTCATGTTACTGAGAAACCGGAAAAGATCCTGAAAATGTCTGGAAAACAAAGTTACAGCTTTACTTCTGAATATTGCAAAGCACCGACACTGGAGACTCCTTCCATAAATGTTGTATAAACATATCCGCACAAAAAAATTCACCAGTCAATACGTGTTTTTAATCCAACTGTGTGGCACGTCCACCATACAAGTCACTCTGAATAAGTTGTTACTATAGAAATGTATTTGAACAAAACTGTGATTTGCAGCTGCATTAATGTCTGAGCTGATGTTATAGAAATCTACACCTTCTGACAAATCAGAATTCAACAGCGCTCTGGAATCAGTCTGTTTAAAACAGTCTCCATAATAACATGAAGCCGCACAATGCTTCTGCGGTTAATGTTGTTGCATCATTCCACCTCTACTCTAAATACAGTACTGCTTTAATTATTGCAACAAGGATGTTTATTGACATTTTCTTAGATAACCACTATATCTGTTATTACCTTTCCCTGATCTGTTACTGCCTAGAAATTAAATCAGTAGAAAATATTAGAAATTGATGCAGAGGTAATTGGATGCTGCTAACTAAAATAGTTTTTCTTTTTTTTTTTCCCGTCGTTTAACCGTGTGATGACAAAAAGGGCTGAGAAACACATTCATGTAAGCAAGGCAAAATGAGAAAATGTTTCACCTGATATTACCAGCCATTTATTAAATTGGCATACAGTTTATTTTCAAAGTTATTGCAGTTCTTGTCAGTGCAGTCTGGGTTAAAGTGTCACATTCTGTATTCATAGAAATCAGACAGGGAGGGAAATACATACATATCATACAGTATTGTGTCATTTATTAGAAGATTGTCATTGAATATTATGTGCAGTAATATGCATCAATTCGGATTAAACCAAAGCACAGTTTACATAAATCCTTATTTAATCAGATTTATGACAGAATTATGCAGTTGCATTTTCAGAGAAGCACTCATGTGACACTCTTGTGTTCAACATTAGAAGACAGCTGTCTAACTGTTCCCTATTGAATGGGATTGCCTCCATCACAAAACAGTTTTCTTGCTGAATACTGTCATTTATAATACAATGCTGAATTCTGAATGAATTTAGAATTTAATTTTCTATAGTAGCATCTCTGAAAGTAGCACAGTTTTTATTAATGCATTCACTATTACACAACATCATTGTTTCTATAGTAACAACTACACTTGTATAGTATAGTGGACAGGCCATAAACAGAAGGAGTCTCCAGTGTCACTGCTTTGTAACAGTTTTCTGATTCCAGCACTACTTCTACAAGAAGTCTGTTTAAATAAATGTTAAGTTTTGTATATAGTAAGAAAGTTTTGTAGGAAATATAAGAAAGTGGTTGTAAAAGAAAAGGTCAAATGTCACATGATAAGTAAAATCACAACTTGTGACTTAAATAAATGTCTGTGTTTCCATTTTTATGTGCTTTGTTCTGGAGTCTGAAAAAAAAAAAAGTCATATATATGCAAGTTTATATATATGCTTTCTCATAAAACAGTGGTAAAACTAATAAACACATGCATCTTGTTCATTTAGCCAGAGCAAGACGTCTGGAGATTAAGCAAACAGGCTATTCAATCCTTTAATTGAGAAAAAAATGCTCAGATCTGCACATATGGAATTTTGCCTCATTACTTGGAGGGAAATAAAAGCATGAAATGACTTTGCACCACGGTAATGAAACATATAGCTAATAAAATTCTGTTTATAAATCTGAAGAAAGCTCACACAGACATTTTAATAATACTTACATCTAGAAACAAGTGCTTTGAAGTGCTTTTATTTTTGTTCAGTGGTTCTCTTACCATGGGTTTCTCTTACCATGGGCTCCTCTAAGCAGCTGAGTGAGGATCTGAAAATAAATCTAACTGATGCCTACAAAGAAGAGGAAGGCTATAAAAAGATATAAAAGCATGTCCAGCTCAATTTTCACTGTCTGAAATATCATTAAGCATTGCTTGCACAAACATGATCTGCATGGAAGAGTCATCAGAAGAAAACCTTACCTGTGAATTCATCTCAAAAGTGAATGTCTGAGGTATGCAAAACAGCATCTAGATAAGCCAAAGGCATTTTGGAAACAACTGTAGTGGACTGATAAAGTTAAAAAATGGAAATATTTGGCCATAAAAGCTTGCTAACTGTTGCACATGGGAGTGGATCTATTATGCTTTGGTTTAGTCAGTGATGTAGGATACATTGCACAGGTAGATAGAAAAATGGATTACAGTATCTTTCAGGAAATAATGGAAGCAAATGTGACAGTCAGTCAAAAAACTGATGCTGAAAAGAGCAAGGTTTCCAGACCAGGACAATGATCTGCCATGAACTTCTTCAAGACATGCAAGCTGAAGCATGACAGTCCCCTGACATGAACACTGAAAATATGTAGGTAGATCTTAAATATGCTGTGCATGCATAACAGCCCAAGTATATCTCAGAACTAGAAGCGTTGTGCAAGCAAAAGTGGGTGAAAATTCATTGAACAATAATAGATGGCGCCAAACTGCGTTTACAGTACAAGCTGTGATGTCTGCCAAAGTGGATGCTATCAAGTACTGCACTTTTGACCTTAAGTATGTGTCCAAACCTTTGCATATGCCACAATTATTTTTTATTTCTTCGTTAATATTTACAGAAAAAGGCTATTTTTAAAAATAGTTGGTTGCAGAGATTGTGTTTACTTCTTTTCACTTCAAAAATCAACATAATGTGTCACTTGGCCAGGGGTGCCCAAACGTTTGCATATAACTAAGTCATTGCTACTCTAAAGAAGACTCAGCTCTGTCTAATTAAAATAATCCCCTTTAATTAATATACACGCAGTATGGCCAAAATTCCCATAAAGACAGATGCTCAGTCTCAACAAAGGGCTTAAAGTGTAATTGTACTCCCAATAGTACAAAGTTCTATGATCTGTGAACAGAACAGCTCGTGCCTCTCTTAATCCTACATTAAAAGATGCTGAGACTTTTTTTTTTTTCCTTTTTGCTCTCTTTGCTTCAAAGATTCACATTAAATCTGTTGGGTTTTATTCTAGCACAGAATTAGCATAGACTTGATCCAAGTCAATTAATTAGATTCAACTCAGTCTCTCTGCGTGGTTATTAAATCCGTGTACTTCATTTCACCATAAAATGTTTTTGCATGTGTAGAACTAATGTTTTTTTAGCTAAAGATTTATCTAGCTCTAACTAGTTGATCATTCATTTACATATCTAGTTATGTACATACCAGCATACCTGAGTGGTGGACTAGCATCAAGACGGCAGTGTTGTAGCACACAGAGGCCACTTCAGGTCCAGAAATATGGGGCTATTGTTACTTGATCCTGCTGGATATCAGAAAACAAAGCTCAGCTGTAATTAACAATGGGCTACTGGAGAGGCTACAGGAACTCAAACTGCTATGTGAACCAGGCCTTTGAACTGAAACAAGTGGAAGTGCATGCTAGGCTAAAGGCTAACCCTAGCCACCTGGCTCTACTATTGATTCTCCTCTCCATCGTCCACTCCCTTGACAATAATTTGAACTCCATCAGACAACAGCTAACTACCCTGTGCAAAATCAAGGACTGCGCCATCGTTGTTTTCATAAAGATGTGGCTGGAAAACAGTCGTGTCAGCTAGCCAGGTTAACCGCACATCATGAAGACTGGCTAGTATGTCTGTCTAATGAGACTCATGGAAGTGGTGTATGTTTACATCAACAACAAATGGTGCAGAAATGCTGTAGTAGTCTCAAGTTACTGCTCGTCGCTACCTCATCACCACCCCATTGGAGTTTTTCATTGCTGCTGGGAACAACCACAAATATCTGAAGTCATTGCTTTACTTTCGTTGAGTAAACAGTTTGGTCTTTGGATAATATCCTGTGTACCATGCTGTTGTATTGTTGTATGTTGCATCATCGTGCTAAAGGAAAAAAAATAAAATAAAAACATTTTGTTCCAATGCATTCAAGTAATAATAATATCCATATTTATTGCAGTCTTTAGCTAATATTAGAGATTTACCCTGCATTCAGAAAGCGATATTTGAATTCAGATTTTCTTAATTCCATAAATTATCACTCCAAAGCCCTGTTTGGTCAGACATGTCTTCATTTCCCCACTCACAACTTTAGGTCCTACCTGCAATCAAATTCAGTGTACTGGTTGATGTGCAAAAATAAGAAAAAAACTGTTATCGTGGTTTCATCTTAACTCTGTCTCATTAAATGTGTATAGAGAAACATGTAAGGAAGTAGCAAATTAAAATTGACTGTGTGACATTGTCCCCTGAAGCAAAAGCCCTTTTCTTCTCATTTAGCAGGTCTTTGAGCTCAGGGGTCACCTAGGGTTTGTTACTGGAGAAACACCATACCCTCCTGGATGGTACAGTACTCTCCACACAGAAATTTATGTAATCTGTAATGCAGTGGGTGAGACCATCAATGTCCTCGCCATGAGAGCTGCAGAGTGTCTCCCAGTCTGTAGTATCGAAACAGTCTCTCAGTCTCTCACTGGCCTCCTCGGACCAGATCTGCACAGACTTTTTCTGTGGTGGTTCTCTCTTCACCCTGGGTGTGTATTCAGGAAGCAGACGGACGAGGTTGTGGTCCTTTACATTTGCATACAGCAGGTCTAGTGTTTTATTGTCTCTGGTGTGGCATTGAACATATTGTGTGAATGTGGGAAGAGTGGAAGATAGACAGGCATGGTTGAAGTCACCAGAGATTAGAAGGAGAGACTGCGGGTGCCGGGTCTGTAACTGAGTTACAACACTGTGTAATAGCTCGCACGCAGCGGTGGCATTGGCTGAAGGAGGTACGTACACATTTACTGCGATGACGTGTGAAAACTCCCTCAGAAGGTAATATGGCCGAATGCTGACAGCGAGTAACTCGATGTCCTTGGTGCAGCGTTGTTCCTCAACACTGATGTGCGCTGGGTTGCACCACTTATCGTTTAAAAACACCGCCAGGCCCCCTCCTTTCTTCTTATCGCCTTCCGCAACTTTCCTGTCCGCCCGTACAATTTTAAAACCATCCAGAGTTATCAGTGATTCCGATGTAAGATCATTCAGCCACGTCTCAGTAAAAAACATAAGGCTGCACTCCCGGTATTCTGTCTGCAGCCGGGCTAGCGCCGTTAGCTCATCCATCTTATTAGAGAGGGAGCGGACGTTTCCCATGATAATAGATGGTAAACATGGTTTATACCTCCATTTCCTCTCCTTGCGTCTCAGTCCTGCTCTGCAGCCTCTTCTCCTTCTCCGTATCTCTGAAGGAATCTCCTGCTTCGGCCCGTAGAGAAGTCCGGTGCGACTTAGAGCTAACAGCTGATCCCGGGTGTAAACAATGGAGCCATGACTGAAGGGGTCTCCCAAGGCAATTCCAAAAAAAGAGTACCAAGGCATTCTGCAAAAGTAGCCAGCTTGGACCTCTTAGTTGTGTAGTTGCATAGGGGTTTGATAAAGTGCATAAAAATACAAAAAACACGCCAAGAAACATAAGAAACCAAAAAAAGCAGAAAGGAAAGCAGAGCTACTATGACTGGCTGCCACACGTGCGGCGCCATCTTGGACTACCTCTTCTACAGCTGTTAACTATAACCTCATCTTGTTAACTATAAAATAAATCTTCTTCATTTTTTTTTTTAAATATGAGACCTATTTAAATAAATGGAAAAAAAAAAACAGACGTATGCAGAAGTGATTTGATGCATGTCGATTCTAACACAATTCATTGAAGCCCAGCATCCTCCCATGTCTTTTTGTGTAAATAGGAGAGCGAGAAAAGGACAGAGAAATAACACAGTCTTTTAATCGAAGGAGTGTGGAAAAGCCTAAAAAAAATAGCACAGAGGATGGATGAAGGAGACACAGAGAGAGTGAGGATGACAATGACTTCCCTAATAATGAAGGCTGTGTTTATTACACACCCTATATGGAGCTATTTATCACAGAAAAAGCGAGACAGGCACGGGAAATTTGAAAGGAGAGAGCAGGAGAAAAATGAAAGGAATACGATGAGCATGTCTAAACAAATATGATAATGGTGGTAGGAGGCAGAAAGAGGAGAAAGACAGACCCCTGTGGTCATGTTCAGAGAATTAAAGGCCCTGAATGAGATTAAATTCAGACTTTCTCAGAGAAAACACACACCCGCACAGTGTGTGTGAAGATAAAGGAATCTGTTTTGTGTGTGTGTGTGTGTGTGTGTGTGTGTGTGTGTGTGTGTGTGTGTGTGGCAGTTAAAGAGACAGGCAGGGGTCAGACATGGACACGGTCTTATTAATGAGTGGACAGAGAGTGTATGTGGACACACACACACACACACACTAAGGTTTGGAGGATAAAACATGAAAGATGACAAATTTGGTGCCACTGAGCCTCTATTCATGGTTGCCAAAGAGACAAGAAGGTTCAACAACCACAAAAAGCAAATATACCATTCACAACAGCACTGACACAAATAATATAATAATCACAAAAATCCATTTAGTTGGGAAAACCACTAAACATATATTTTGTGTATCACTTCCAGTATTTATTTTCAGTTTTTGTTCAGGGCTTTGTCCATTGGTTCAGTTTACCAGCTCTACAGCATCTACAAAAAATATTGCAACCCAAAACATAAGAACGGATCAATTTATCACTGCAAGCGGACATCAGACTGCCTGCTTTGGTCCACATGACCGTGCGATTGCTGTGTTCTCAACTTCTCTTGTATGTACGAGTTCCAATCAGGAATGAGATTAGCAAAGTAATTTATACAGGAACTAACTGTAAGTCTGGAAAGATGGCTGCAGGGATTTTCTCATTAGTAAACAAGTTGACAAAAGGTGCATTAAAACAGCATTGGAATGCAGGGAAGACCAAACCTAAACACCTCTGTACTTCTTGGGTCTGTGCACTAATAGGACACAATGACAGGAGCTGTTAACTCGCTCTCGCTTTCAGGTTTTCTGACCTTTGCCCGATCAATATCAGGCGGTCTAATTAAGCACAAACGGATCTCCCATCACCTCGTTCCCTAGGTGCTCCTGTCGCACCACAAACATTTTGCTGGATCAGTTTTGGATCAGATTACTTGCTGAATCATCATCACTACCTCTGCGTAGGAACAAAAAGAACAAACAGGGGATAGGTGAGGATGCTAGTTTAAAGGCCACTATCGCTTTCATGCTCTGATGCTCATGGCATTTTAGGGTCTGTTGTAGGTTCAGTGTTTCTTCTTAGTAACCTGATAGATGCTCTCTCAGATGTCAGTATTGGCCTTAGAATTATGAGAGGTATTTTGAGGTAACAGGGTCGTGCCTTTTTTTCAAAAGAGATCTTGTTTTTATTCTAAATTAAGTGATGTAATACATGCTTCATAACTAATATGAATAACTAACAACCTGAAAATGAAATTTGTTGCTATTTTATTACCAAATTTGTTCTATTTTCTTGATTCGTTATGGCAGCTGTAATTAAAGCCTCAGAGGCTGCTCACTTGGTCCTTTTTATGTTTTTTTTGTTAGTGTGAAGAAAGAACAACTTCAAAATTATAGCTTTACCTCTGGCCATTACAAAGTGCTGACATTGGAGACTCCTTCCAAAAAAATGTTAAATAAATGTCTTATTTAATCATCTTCAGACATCAGCATCCAGAATCCAGTTAATAATATGCTGTAGGTATAACTGTCTTTTATTTCTGCCCCAACTTTTTTGAACTAATTTAAGAGAAATGTACATATGCATGCTCTAGGTGCAATGGTCAAGAAAATGCTTCAACTTGTACTTTTTACTGTATTGAAAACACCTATTTGATTTTATTATGGACCAAAAAGAGGATAAGACAAAGTAGAACCTAAAAAGAAACCGAGAAATGGGTCACAGTAGTAGAACAGAAACGTGTCAAACTGTCATTAATGCGTGTCTTACAGAGAAATGAAGACAGGACAGAAGAGAGTCCAGGTCATTAATCAAACTTAGAGGAGACACAAT
>NC_069735.1:2655120-2665120 GCF_027358585.1 Pangasianodon hypophthalmus
CTCACAAGACAGCACATAGAAGTACACAAATGCACTCAGTCTGAAGCCCATACACACACACACACACAGACACATCCTGTAGCACTCTCTCGGTCAGAGGCACGTGTTGTCGTATACGCACACAAGCTGGAAACGTGTAATTAGACACACACATTCCAGCGGTAAAGGCTCATTTAGACTAAACACATGCAGCCATGATTGCAGCCGCAACATCCAGCACAAAACTCACACACAGTCACACACACACTCCTCCTGTACACAAACAAGCCCACAGCATGACAACTCGAATACACACACTCACTTTAGCTCATTCAGGTACACAGACCCCTGCACACACACTAACACACACACAGCTATGAGACACAGAACCAAACATCACCATCACCGTTACTGCCCAACATTTCATCACCCTTTAAATCATTATCAAAGAAAGAAAGAAAGAAAAAGAAAGAAAAAGGAAAGTAAGAATTAAGAGGAAGCAATGCAGAATGAAACTGAGTGAAAGAAAGAGACAGATAGAAATAAATGGAGAGACAAACGCAGAAAGAAAGAACAAAAAATGAAGGAAGGTAGGAAGGAAAAGGGAAGAAAGAAAGTTGGAAAAGGAAATAAAGATAAAAGGAAGAAAAAAAGGAAGGAAGCGAAAAGAAATCAAGTAAGAAGGAAATAAAGAGAAAGTATTACAAAAGAAATTGAGACTGAAGGAGACAGCGCCAGAGAAAAAGAAATGGAGAGACCACAGCAGAAAGAAAGAAAGAAAGAAAGAAAGAAAGGAAAGGAAAGGAAAGGAAGAATGAAGGAAGGAAAGAAAGAATAATGGATAAGTAATACAGATATTGAGATACTGAGATTGAAAGAGAGAGCGACAGACAAAAAGAAATGGAGAGACAGAAAAAAAAGAAAGAAAGGATGGAGAACTACTTTTGGCACAATTACGATTCTTAACTATGAACAATTCACCGCATTCAGAAATGCTTGTAAACACTCAAGTGTGCTGATGCAGTCCAAAAAGTCTGCCCACCTAGGGAACTAGCACATCCACACACCCACCCATCCCCAAACCACTTTTAACACACACACACACACACACACACATCCATCAAGACCATTTAGGTCAGATATCCCCGGCCCCGAGGCGGCATGCCGAGCTGCCTAAAAAAATCCTGTCAAAGTGACCTGGCGATTTGGGGCGTGCAAATCTTTCCTTTCACACTGAGACAGCGTCAGGGTGGACATGCACTGGTCCTCAAACACACACACACACTCCATCTCATAAAACCAGACATCAATAGACTAGCAACAAAATACATGTTTCCGAAATGGACTATTGTCAGTGACTTAAAACTTTGAATGTATAGCGGCCAAAACTTCTTCTGTTTCCGCAAAATCGTGACAATATCATAAACTATGGTAAAGGTTTACTCAGTGATCACGATATGCAGCTACTTTGATGCACCATGGTATGCATTTCACCACCACCCAGCTGTTTCCCATAACTTTGCTAATCATTATAATCATTATAATTACTCTGATTGCTGTTCTTGGTAAAAGCTTAATGCAGCCAAGCAGCTTTGGCAAGCCTGAACTGAATTCATCATTGGACTGAATTGGCTAAATTGTTAGCATGCTCACGGAAGAACAACAAACCATGAATACCTGCTAACGTAAATGTTAGCATGCGCCAAATCGAATTGGGCTGAACTGAATTAAAAGGTGGCAAAGTTGTTAAAATGCTTAGAGAAAACGTACAAAGCTTGCACATGTGCTAACGTAAATATTAGCATGCTTGTCAATGGCATTCCTTATACAGGGATCTTGGTAAGCCTAGTAAGCCTGGGATTAATTTAAGTGCACTCAAAGCCAGAAACAGGATGAAGCCATTCTTGGATAAGTCTGCAGGAAAAGAGCGGTGGCGTGTTATGATCTTGAAGACGCTCCTCAACCCTGTTGTTTATCAGTTGAGAACTGAAGCACAAGTCAACCATGACTTACTACTGCTGCAATTCAGGCTGACACAGACCTACAGCAGTTTTGTATTTTGGCTCATGGAGACTAGTGTATAATCTACAGATTTGGGCAAATTAAATTTAAGTCTCTTTTTGATACCCTTTTAATACAACTTGCAATGTAATTTAAAGCCATTAGGACAGCAAACATTGTCTGGTGCTAATGTTGGAAAGAAAACTTTCACTGTAATGCAAGAGCTTTCGTTAGAAGGGAAAATGGTGCACAATTGTAGTAATCACTGAATATTGGAGAAAATCTAACAGAGTGGGCAATGGTGAGGTACAGAAAATGTATCATAGCAGGTAAAGCTGAGGTAAAAAGTCTACAAATGTGGGTAAAGCTGAGGAGAAAACAACTAACAAAGCAGGCAAAGCTGAGGAGAAAAATCTGGGAAAAACAGGTGAACAAAAAAGTCTAACAAAGCAGGTAAAGCTGAAATGCTCTATCTAACTAAGTGGGTAACACTTAAGGGGAAAAAAATCTAACAAAGTGAAGAAATCTGACGTAAAAGTCTAGCTAAGTGGGTAAAGCTGAGGTAAAATATCTAACAAAGTTAGTAAAACTGAGGTAAAATATCTAACAAAGTTAGTAAAACTGAGGTAAAACATCTAACAAAGTAGGAAAAACTGAGGTAAACATCTAACAAGGTGAGTAAAGCTGAGATAAAAATCTAACAAGGTGAGTAAAGCTGAGGTAAAAATCTAACAAGGTGAGTAAAGCTGAGGTAAAAATCTAACAAGGTGAGTAAAGCTGAGGTAAAACATCAAACTAAGTGGGTAAAGCTGAAGTAAAAATCTAACAATGTGGGTAAAGTTGAGGTAAAATGTCTAACAAGGTTTGTAAAGCTGAGGTTAAAAAATTAACAAAGTGGGTACCCCATCTAACAAAGCAGGTAAACCTGAGGTAAATATCTAAGCTAAATATGTTAGAAGGTGAAGCTAAGAAAAAATAAAACAAGGAAAACCTGAGGTAAAAATGTAACAAAGCAAGAAGAACTGAGTTAAAGATAGATAGATAGATAGATAGATAGATAGATAGATCTAGAGACGTTAGCACAGCTGAAAAGGCCAATCCCAGGAAACAGGCAAAGCTGAGGTAAAATATTTCCCAAAGTACACAAAACTGAATAAAAAAAATCTAAAGCTGAGGTAAAAATGTAATGCAGTTGCTTCAACAAAGGCAGATGTTTTTTTGGGATGTATGGTAACTTCTTCTCCAGGTGACATACAGGCATCACTATTTTTGTCAGTGAAACAATGTAAATGAATACTTCTGATACACACAGCATTACAGGGCTAACATATTTAAAACCTCAGGGGAGAAAACAAAAATTTAAGACTTTCTAGGGCCTTAAATTAATTCAATTAAATGTAAGACTTGTGTAAGAAGCCGTGCATACCCTGTAATCAGATGCGTTTGGCTCGCTACACACAGATGATGTGATAGTCTACGCCTTGTAGGAACTTGAGGCCCCACAGGGCTGAACAAAAATACCAGACTGAGCCGTGGATTATTTTGCTAAGTGTGCACAGAGCCAGAAACGCAGGATGAAGCCATACTTCGAGTAAGAAACAGTCGAGACATCTAGTGAATCAATGTGACTTGTGTTATAACCTTGAAGATGCTTCTCCACTCATCCGAGGAGTTACTGATGAACCTATGAATATCTGATGAATAGCAGATGGCCAGTGAAATGTCTCCAAGATTAAAGGACACATCCAATCGTTTTGTCGTGTTGCTACTAGACATTTAAAATGGCCCGGATGTCTAAAAACCTAGTCATACAAAAGAAACGCTTATCGCAAATTAGAAGATTTGTCAGACGTAGGTCTAATCAGCCACATTAGGCTCGCCATGCATGGATGATGTGGTGGTCTTTGGCTTGGAGGAAATCAAGGCCCCACAGGTTGGGGCTCAACAGAAATACCAGGCTGAGCCTTGGATTATTTTGCTAAGTGCACTCAGAGCCAGAACCACAGGATGAAGCCATCTGGAGCATCATGCCCATTCAAACTGAGGGGGCACACACATGCTCCCTCAAATTTTTCAAGCTTAGTTCACTGCAAAGTCCAGTGAGCAAGCTAACTCGGAGCTATCATTGTAATAAATAGACTTATAACTTGCCCAGTTTTGTCATAATTAACAGGCACAGCTAATTTATCAACCATCACTTTCAATTCGAGCAAATTAGCACATTAAACACTAAGCTAACCTGTATTCATTTATGATACTGGGATACCTGTATCTATCACAGCTCCTATATGGTAAATAAAAAAAAAGCATGGAATAGCTGATAGTTTTGTGGTTTTTGGGGACAAAATACAATAGACACCTAATGTTTTGCAAACTTGCATTCAACACCTTAGCCTGGAATTGATGTTTTGGGCTAATCAGCAGATTTGATGATATATTTGGTATGGTACTTACAGATGACATGGTAGTCTTTGCCTTTGAGGAACTCGAGGCCCCACAGGTTGGGGCTGAACTCCTGGAACTTGAAGGTGAACTTGACGTCTTGGTCGGGCTTGTCGCAGTTCAGTAGCGCCACGTTGCCCTTCGCTACCCTGCAGCTCTCGAGTTGCTCCTGTGTGACCAGGTACACACGGAAATATTCAATGCGGGTACTCGCGCTGAGGCCTGGCCTGAGTCGGGGACATACAATGTCCATTTTGTCTCCGATCTGAGGGTACAGGGTGATGCCTTTGCCGGGTACGAACCTGGAAAATGACAATAATTTGTTGAATATCGTATGTAAGTATGTAGTTGGTGATTGTTTCTAGAAGTGTTTCCACCCATGGTTAAAGGGTCTGAAGTTAACGCCCACCACCTGGTTAAACTGTTGGGTGAAATCGTCAAGCAATGATTTCAGATTGCTACCAATCTGAAAGCTGCAAGTGAAAATCCCACTGGGGCAACAGTCACTTGTCTGGAGCCACTCTCTCTGGAATCGAAATTTAGTATCGGTCAATTAGCACTCCATTTTTTATTCGGACATCCCCATCATGTGTCTGTTTCTCCTCCAAGCACTAAACAACTGCCAGGGAAAAACCAAGACGATGAACTACAAGTGACGTTAGCTCGCATATAATTTGTGTCAGTGCTTAGCCACAATGTGTGCCAGCGTTTTCCTGGAAGGGAACTCGTAGAAACGAGACAAGATGCTGTGGATATGAAAGCGAATAGTAATGAGAATCAAAGACGATTTCCAAGAAGACTGGTGTAACTAAGGCAAAACTGATGCACGGTGAACCAAAATGATGTAATGCGTGTCTGTTTACAATTTCATATGGAGGTAAAAAAAAAAAAAAAAAAAAGTGTGGTGGCGGAAGAAAATTTTTTTTCTTCTTTACTTTTTCTTATAATCCACCAAAGCCCTTGAGCTGAATCAGCTGTGTAGGACCAGCTGAGGCTAATGCAAGTTCTAGATAAACAAGAATAAAGAAGTGGGTTCTAGAGTTGATTTGACATGTGGCTTAAGAGATCTGAGTTTCTTCATTAAATTAATTATCAGACGGCTAAAACCGTTCTCCTGAGAAATCCGACTCCAATTAGAATAGCCATGATCAATCAGATCAGTTAAGCAGGAATGTGAACAAGTCTGAGTTATGTAGTCCTGTCCAAACACTGGGCTTTAAAGAGGAGCTTTGGTACACACTGATTAAAATGCTTAACCCAAATCCACTCAAGGCACTGACCCTCGAGACTGTTACGAGCTAGTGGTTTCAAACAAAGCAAGCCAGCCTTTGTTTTCCTCCAGGAGGAAGCCTTGTGCTGTAAACCAGCCGGTGAATGACGCCATGCAATTTCCCTCCTCTGATTCAGACTTTTTTGTCCTAAACCGAATTAGAAAGTGGCCATATAACAATTATGGGAGAGCTTCAGAAACCGGTGATTTGCAATCCTATAAATCCTTAGGGGTCTCCTTCGCTTTCTCGCGTTTTCTTATTAAAAAGCGTGCAAACCATTAGCATTCCTTTCCTCTCGGATTCGCAGGTGTGGATTGCACCCTAAACGTTTCCATGTAGGGAACGTGACACGAGAGTGCACCCATACGCCGCATAGACATCTGTTTCCTTTCTGATGGCATTTCCTAGACTAACGAGACCGATTAGCTCCGAGCTTAATTCAGCCAGGGCGATTCAGGCTCCTACTACTAAAACGATACGCTCAAACCAAATGGCCTGGTTTTGATTTTACGCAATTGAGTCACAAGACGTACGTCACTAGAGTGCGTCTGCTTAGACTGTCATGTCTTTTTTAATGAATTCGGTTGTTCTCTGTACTTACATCAGTTATCGAATATACCGTAATTAACATACAATATTGTTTGCATGGGCATGTCAAAAATATTGACACTCCCCTTGTGCTCCTTTTAGGGGCAGTTTAAATTTAGAACCTTAAAGGTTTTTTTTGTTTTTTTTTTTTTTTTTAAGTTTGTCCTCCTGGGGATCTCTAAATGTTTTGTCTAGAACCCTACAATCGAGTGTTTCAAATCAGAAAGAGTGCCAAGTAGAACACCTTTAGAAAGCTAGGAACTATTCAAAGAAACCCTTAAGAACAGAATTTTAGGCAGTGTTTGTGAGAATTTTCCAAAAAAAAAAAAAAAAAGCATCCATATTTTGGAAAAATTGTCTGCGCATGAGACGTGTCCTTGTCACAGAAGACAATCGCATAATACCATCCATCAAAAAAAAAGTTTAGAGTCCATTTATAAGACAATCCAACGGTGGACTGAATTCTTAGAAATTTGATAAAATATAAAAATATGAATTGAAATAATATGAATATTTTTAATATTGGCTAGGGGTGAGTGATATGACAGAAATATCGTATTGCGATACTTAAATACTTGATATCTTCTGAATACATGATATGTATAATAATATTTAGTTTTGTTGAGGTTCTCTAACAAAGAGTTAATAAAATAACGGCATTGTATTTGAAAAAACCATAACTTTTGAGATTCAAAAATTTGGAAAAGTAGCGTGACTTTTTTCGACTCAAAACTAACTAGTAACTAGTATTAGCTAGTATAGTATTAGACTTATAAAATCACTGTTTATTACTCAGAAAAGTGTATTATGATGTCACTATATCTCACTATTGACGCTGTAACCTATCACCCGTACCTGATGTGTAGTTCTGTGCAATTGTGCGTACTGTATTGTTTTGTGTGTTGCACAGTATACTGGGAGGGGGGGCGATATTTTAACCCACTGTATACGTGTAGAAAAGATTCTGAATCCTGTCGTAAGCAATTTTTTACCCATTTTAAGAGCCCATAAAACAAACAAGGCTGACAGACTTCCACTTTTTAAGGCCCACATGCATCCTCGTAAAACCATCAGGAGCCCGAAGCACACACACAGACACACACAGAAAAAAAAAAAAAAAAAAAAAGACTGGCCGGTTTTACTCTCCTGAGGGTCCCTGGGAAGTCAGGAAGCGTTAGTGCCCCTCCTTCACCCCCCTGCGGCTTTAACTCTAACTGCGCTATACAGACCCAACCGTGTGGAGAAAGGGGGGGATGGAGGGGGGTTGGTGGTGGAAGGATTGATCTCTGAACCTTGAGAGCCTTTTGTCTCCAAAGCCCCGTGACAAAAGAGTTCCTGGAGCTCATGAAAACAGAATGCAGGGATTTTCGGGGGGTTTGCTTTAATAACAAAAACTTATCCCGATCTTAAGCCGGGTTAGTCCCAACCCTTTCGTCCTTACTTTATTTGACAGCCTAATTACCGGAAAATAAATTAATCCAAAAAATCTACGCAGCAGGATCTGTCTGGATAATAAAAACGCTTATTTTAATCCTCAGATTTTTAAATGTCAGTCAGATCTAAATAGGGATTCAGTTTAGGGGTCCAAATGGGCAGCTTGATGCCACCTCCAAGGGTTTTATGGTGCAACCAAACCTTGCCAGTAGAATGGAGAAAGTAACTACTGAAGCCTTTATTTGGCCTCATAATGACGCGTCGTAAAAGTGTCGTAAAATCGAAACAGTCGCTGTATTTTTCTTCACTCGACACCTAGGGATATTTCACTTGATGGAGCAAACAGATGGTCAGAATTATGGGACTGCCTTCTCCAACGAAGGACACATGCCATGCTACCTTCAAATTTGCCCAAAATAAGGAACCTGAGGAGACAGCTGTCCTTATGTGGCCTTCCGAATTGGACGCGGTCTATCTAGGCAGCCAAATGGAAAGCACAGGGTGCCAATATTATGGCACACCCATGATAATAATATCATATAACTAATTACTGACCAAAGCACTTAGTGTCATTTTTGGTCTTGAAGTCATTTATAATGTGTAGGATTGATTGGAAATTAGTATGATGCAATTTCACCTACCATTTTTGGATACTATATTGGCCTAAGTGAAGAAAAATCCCATTTCATAAATTACTTGTTCCATATATCTAGCCTCATATGGGCTTCCATCCAAAGAAATATTGTTAATTGTTGACTATTGTAGTATCAACTTGGTAGAGACATTTGGGGAAGAAAAAAATTCCAATACATTTTCAAGCAACTCGCAAAACAATTGCAACTAATTATCATTATTATTATAGTAATCATACTAAGTGTGATTTAACTACAGTTATTATTGATCTTAATTCATTCCTGAAACATTAGTATTCAATGTGAACTGGGTATTAAAAATTTATATAAACCAGAACATTTGTGTTTAAAAGTGTGCACGACTTGAGTATAGTTTTATGATCATTTAGCTGATGGGTTTCATTTGTTTCAAATGGAAAATGATATTCTTCTTGATAGATGCCACTTTATGATTTCATAAAGTGAATCATATCAAACACACTTTTACATAAGAGACACTTTTCAGACAAAAACAGAATGAAGGCTGCTGGGTTTCGCTGCAGAAATAAGAAGCAAGTGTGACAGTCAAAGTCTCCAGAAGAACTGTGGCTGCTTCTGCAAGATGCTCAGTAACACTTACAGCTCATTTCCTTATAAAACTGTATTTTTTTAAGCGAAGGATCGTCACACCAAATACTGACTTTCATTGATTATTGTTTACTGCTTTTTATAGAATTTTTTTTTAAGGAAGAAATATTTAATTTTATTATTTTTGAAGGCATCTTTGCTCTACAGCAAGACATTTGCACAGTACTGTATGTATATATACATATATGTGTGTGTGTGTGTAATATATATTTATATATACACACACACACATATATGGACATTTTATTAGTGAAAGAAAGTTATAAGGAGGATAAATGCATCTGATTTTTGACTATGCACTGAATTACTTATGATCTAAAATGAACCATGCATGTATACAGATGGATTATTAGATGTTGGATTATATGGAAAACCGGATTGAGACTCACTTTGTATTTGATGTGTTCCAGTAAATGGACTCTAAAATCGTGGACATGGAGAGTTTGAGTCTGCACATGAGGAGGAACAGCGCGAGCAGAGATTTCCACATCAGATCCATGATGGTGTGAAATGGGATTACAGGTCAATCCCGGGATTATCAGGCTGACAAGTCAGTAAATAACGGTAATCTCCAGATCAGGAGCTGAAGTCGGATTATTTCAGAGCTACAACATGCAACAAAAACAACAAAAACAAATGAAAATTCCGCCAAACTGCGTCCTTGCTTCTTGATCCAGTTTGTTTCCTCTTTATAAACAACTCTGTAAAGAATCCAGGTCCGACTTTCTTTCTTTTCTTCACAGCGTCCTCTGATCTTCTGTTCTGACGCGTTAAGAATAATAAAATAGCAGTTCTTCTGCCGCTAATGCTGACATGATCAGAAAAGAAAGAAATACTCGCTTCTTGACAGAACAGACTGCTGCTCGCGCAGTTCACACCGCCGCCGGTGCGTTAACGCTTTTAACTGATGTGCGCTGAGACCCGGGCATAACCACGCCCACTGGGATGGCGTAGACCCCGCCCACTGCTTCCTGAAATGGGCGGGGCTTTGACTGTCCTTACTTGCATATGAGATGTAATATGATA